>NC_077229.1:45294256-45311756 GCF_027887165.1 Monodelphis domestica
TCTTTTCTCCAAAGATCTCAGGAATAAAAGTCAACTTCATTAACCTCTAACTGACAGACTCTACTCTTCCCTCCCCCTTTAAAAAACCAGAGTATTTGCCCCTTTTCCAATCTTGTAGCACCTCCCCCCCCCCCATTTCCACATCCATTAGGGTAGCCATAACAATGACTCAGCAATGCCATCTGCCAGGTCTCCCAGGACTCAGGGATGTACTTCATCCAGCCTACATGACTTGAATTCATCATGGGCAGATTGGTGCATCTTACCCTCTCATCGTCCGTCTTGGGCATTAGCTGTTTTTTACTCAATTTTGTCCTGTTTTCTCTGGCGCAGAGGTCTTTCTCTCTGGCAGAGAGAAACAGAAGCAAGAATGTGATCTTCCTCTTTCTCCCAGTGGAGTTTTTTTTTTTTTAAACCTTCCCGTTGTCCTTAGCTTCCTTCCTCAACTTTGGCTCGTTCTGAGTTTTAGCATTCCTGACACTGATTTTACAGGACTGTGCCCAGCTCTTTCTGTCATCCTGTGACCATCTTCTGTATGTAGTTTTCAAAAATAAAAGTTGGTTGGCAGGTTCCCTTTGGGTCTACATCAGGCTCTTAAGACATCCCATTTTTCCCTCTTCACTGAAGTTGCTTCCCTTTGGGTCTTTAGAATTTCATTTTTGAGCATTGACCCATCTCTCCAGAACTGATTTTCTGTGGCGTTTGAGTTCATGGGACACCCCTTTCCTCTGATGAAATCTTTGAAATCTATTTCCCCAAATTTGATGTGTGCCAGACTTAGCCCAGATGTCCTCTCCTGTCTCACAAGCTTTAAGAGGAAGGGATCGCATTACCCAAGGTTCCCATCTGTTCCACCCACCAGCTGGTTTCTTCCTGTTAGTGATCAGATGGGTCGCGATTTTGTTTTGCTATATGCTAGGCACTCTACTAGGGGTTCGAAATACAAAGAAAAGGAAAAGCAGGCCTTCCCCTTCAGGAGCTCACATTGTTTTGGGGAAGGCAGAAATCAGGGGGGGGGGGGGTGAACTTCCAGACAGTGAAAAAGCAGAGCTGGGAGATAAGTAGTTGAGTTTAAGGTACTTGTGGGACAAGATGGACAGCTAAGTGGTTCAGTGGATAAAGCACTAGGCTTGGAGTCAAGAAGACCTAAGTTCAAATATGACATTTTCTATCTGCATGACCTTGGACAAGTCACTTAACCCTGTTGGCCTCAGTTTCCTCATCTGTAAAATGATCTGGAGAAGGAAATGGCAAGCCACTCCAGTATTTTTGCCAAGAAAATCCCACAGCAGGGTCACAAAGAATTAAGACACATAAAATGACTGAACAACAACAACAGATGGGATGGGATAGCCAAAAGACAGTTGGTGATACAAGACGGAGTCTCAGGAGAGAGATGAAGGCTGTATATCTAGATCTTGGAATCATCCGCATAGAGATGATAATTGAACCCTTGAGAGCTGATGAGATCACCAAGTCAGAGAGAGAAAAGCAGAGTCCATGAGAGAGTTGTGAGGGACACTCATATTCAGCAGCCATAACTTGAATGAAGAATCAGCTGAGGAATTAAAGAGGAAGTTGGTGAACTAGGAGAACCAGGAGAAGTGGAGTCACAGAAACCAGATGGGAAACCGTATCAAAGAGAAGAGGGTGACTGACAATGTCAGGGGCAGCAGAGAGGTCAGTAAGGATGAGAACTGGGAAAAAGACACTGGATTTGGCCCTTAAAAGGTTATTAGTAACTTTGGCAATCCAGAACCAAATTCATCCCTTGTTAGTTCCTCTACTTTTTGAAGGATGAAATTATCATTAAGACAACTCAAGAAGTTGTTCATTCTGCTTCTTGCAGAGAAAGAGATCTGATTAATTGAAGCAAATGTCTGGTTAATCAAAACCCTAGGTCACTGCTATGGAGTATTTCTGTGCCAAGCTAATTGATTTTCCTTGGAGCAGACTTTTTTTTTCACCAATTGCATGTAATAACAAATTTTGGAACAAACTTCTAATGAAGTAGGGCCTATAGCCATTATGGGTATGAAACTTTCCAACAAAAGGGTTGGGATCTTTTTGGACAGATGTAGTTGATCATAAATTAAAGCTCTTTTCCTGGGGGGAAGTCACTGAACCCTGCTGGCCTGTGCTGGAGAAGGCAATGATCTCTTCATCTCAAGTTCCCATCATTTCTGCCCAACAGTTCATTTCTTCCTGGCTTCCTTGGATTCCTTCAAGTTCTAGGTAAAATCCCACCTTCTTCAAGAAGCCTTTCCCAAACCCCCTTAATGCTACTAACTTCCCACTGTTGACTATTTCCAATTTATCCAATTTGTGTGTGCTTGTACACACAATGGTGTGTGTAGCTTGTTGTCATGTGTGTCCCTGATTCAACCACAAGCTTCTCAAAGGCAGGACTGTCTTTTGCCTCTCTTTGTACCCCTAGTATTTAGCACAGTGCCTGGCACATAGTAGGTGCTTAATAAATCTCCCGAGAACCTCTGGCTTTCTGAGCTGCTCTTCTTTTCCCTTCTTTATAACCCTTATGTGTGGTGTCTAATCCTAGGGATACACATAGGCGGTCTTCTCCCTCCCCCACCCTTCTTCATTTAAAGCCCTTTTGATTTAATTTGCAAAATCCATTCTTGAATGCCTTCTGCAGATGGTACTCCCTCTTGAGTCAGGAATCATCACCCTGTATTTTTAAGCTGTGGTCCAGAAGTCCAGATGCTATTCCGAGGCACCACCTTCTTGGCTGCTGTTCACTTCCTGAATTATTCTTTCTTTTCTACACCCTTTGCCTTCTAGGGGCAACAACAGTGAAGAAAACACCACCAGTGCCCCCTGGGATCTTCCCTTCCTAGTCTTCTGCAGTGCTTTCCAGCTTCCTTCTGGCAATGTCGTTAGTATCCATGGGAATCACCAGAAATGAGTGGTTGCACTCTGTAGGCGTCATCCATTTGTAAAGTCTTGGGAGGCTCTTGTGATTGCCTTGGTTACGTGCCCAGGAAGACAGCGGACCACGTAACGGTTCTTCATTGGATCAGCAAAGGGAGCAGAGAATCGCCATGTCCAGCCATTCTCTCCTTCCTCTGACCTATCCTGAATGACTGCTCTCTCACCTGCTAGCTCCTACACCTCTTCCCTTCTTCCTTCCTTAGGAAGGGCCCCAAGGTGTCTTTAAGCTCTAATTTTCTTCCTTTCTCCTCTGGGCAGGAGATGCACCGACATCCCAACAAGGCAAGGGTCTTCCCTCCCCCACCTCAGAACCCATTTTTCCCTATTGAAGCCTCCCTTCTTTTCCCCATAGGAACGCTTCTCTCTCCCAACAGAGTGTGAAGAGGCGTTCTCCTCTATGGGTTCCTCCCATCTCTAGGAGAAAGATTAACTTCTAGATGGAGAAAAGTGGCAAAAGCTGGAGGCTCACATCTGGAAGCAAGTCATTGCACAACTTTTCTACCCTCCATAATGGTAGAAGGCACCCTTGGACTCCTCATTATCTCTCACCCCCATATCCAAGCTGTTGCCAAGGCCTGTCCATGCCATCTTTGCAGAAGCTCTTGAATCTGTCCCCTTCCATCCTCTGACACCACCAGCCCTCTAGTATAGATCCTCATCACCTCATACCTGGTCTACTGCAATAGCCCTGCTTGGCTCCGCCTGCCTCGAGTCTCTTCTCACTCCAACTTGAGTTACCCCCCCCTCCAGATGTTCCATGTAGCTTTTCTTCCCTTATCTCTTCCTCTCCTACCTTCTACTTTTCCTGTTTGAATTGACCTATTCAGCTTCTACTCCTTAAATCTTCTTCTATCTTTTAGTTATGTTTGAATGGGACTCATTATTTCATCTGGTCCCCCACCAAAACCTTCCCAGCTCCCTTCTGATGATTCCTCCACTCAAGCTCTTAATCTCAGGGCCATGACTAGCTCCTTACTTGTACACAAGCCACATGTCAGAGCTCTTATTGTATCTTGTCATTTCTGCCCTCATAACACCTTTTATAAATATCCCAGGGGGGCAGGTGGGTGGCTCAGTGGATGGAGAGTCAGGCCTAGAGACAGGAGGTCCTGGGTTCAAATTTGGCATCAGACACTTCCCAGCTGTGTGACCCTGGGCAAGTCATTTAACCCCCATTGCCTAGCCCTTACCATTCTTCTTCCTTGGAGCCAATACATAGTACTGATTCCAAGACAGAAGGTAAGGGTTTAAATAAATAAATAAATAATAAACAAGTAAATAAATAATGAATGAATAAATGAATGAATAATTAAATAAATATCCCAGGCTCTCTACTCACAAGACCACTGAGTCAATAAGCACCTACTATGCAGCTGGCCTTCTGTTAAGTTCTGGGGGCAAGAACTCTTGTCGCATCGTATTTTGGGTCTCTCAACATTTTGTATGCAGCAGGTGCTAAATAAGTGACCGATATTATTACTTCATAATGCTTATATTAGGGCCATGCCTTATCACGAGAGAGATCTCATAGACTTGGCTCCCTTACAGAAATGCACCCAAGAACCAGAGCGAATTGGAAATTGAGGGGGTGCCCATCATTTGAGGAGCGGCTGAACAAAGTTGTGGTATATGACTGTAATGGAATACAATTGTGCTATGAGAGTGAAGGGGATGGTTTCAGAAAAATCTGAGAAGACTTATATGAGCGGATGCAAAGCAAATTGAGCAGAGCCAGGAGAACAGTATACATAGTAACAGCAATATTATAACAATAATCAACTGTGAAAGACTTATCTATTCTGATCAACACAGTGATCCATCCAAAACCGTTCCAAAGGACTCATGATGAAAAATGCTATTCATAGGGGCAGCTAGGTGGCTCAGTAGATAGAGACAGGCCTAGAGACAATAGTTCCTGGGTTCAAGTGTGGCTTCAGATACTCCCTAGCTGTGTGACTCTATTGCCTAGCCCTTACCATTCTTCTGCCTCAGAACCAATATTTAGTACTGATTCCAAGACAGAAGGCAAGGGTTTAAAAGAATACTATCTACCTCAAGAGAGCCAATGAATTCTGATATTGTTCTTTACTTTCTTATTTTTCTTGATTTTCCCTTCACAATAGGGCTAATGTGGAAATATGTTTTCATGGCTTCATATATATATATAAAATGGGCATCCTATTTCCTGCCTTCTTAATGAGGGGTGGAGAGGAGAGAATTTGGAAATGAAAATTTAAAAGAAAGAGGGGAGGGAGGGAGAAAGGTTAGGAGGGGGAGAGAGAAGGGGGGAAAAGAGGAAGGAAGGAAGGAAGGAAGGAAGGAAGGAAGGAAGGAAGGAAGGAAGGAAGGAAGGAAGGAAGGAAGGAAGGAAGGAAGGAAGGAAGGAAGGAAGGAAGGAAGGAAGGAAGGAAGGAAGGAAGGAAAGAGGAAGGAAGGAAGGAAGAAGAGGAAGGAAGGAAGAAGAGGAAGGAAGGAAGAAAGAAAGAAAGAAAAATCTTAGGATAGCTTGAACCTGGAAAACAACTGGGTTTTGATAGGATTGTCCTTGAAGGTAACAGACAGTGCCAAGGGCATCATGCTTACAGTGTGCCCATCAGGAAAAGGTATCAGCATACAGGCAGATTTAACTTTTGTTTAATTTGTAAAACCAGTTCTGCCACTAAGTTATCTAGGGATGTATGCCTGCTACCAAGCCCCAAGGGCCAACAGTAAATGCTGGCAGGAATATACAACAGATGGCCCACATCTCATCAACTAATACTCAGACTTGTTTGTTCCTTCTCTTCCCAACAAAACTTGTTATAATGGAACATGCTTCACCCTAGAGCTCAAAAACATTTTGTTTCATCATTTTACTCCTCTCTGACTCTTCTCAAATCCATTTGGAGTTTTCTTGGCAAAAATACTGGTTTGTTTTGCCATTATTTCCTTTCCCAGCTGATTTTACAGATGAAGAAACTGCGGTCAAGAAGGCTAAGTGACTTGCCTAGGGTCCCACAGCTAGTGCCAGATTTGAACTCATAAAGAGGAATCTTCCCGATTCCAAAGCCCCTTTCACCACCTAGTGGCACCATGCTCATGAGCTAGGAAACCTCTAAATTTGAGCTTTAAAAAAGCTGCTCTTCAGGGGGCAGCTGGGTAGCTCAGTGGATGGAGAGCCAGGCCCAGATATGGGAGGTCCTGGGTTCAAATCTGGCCTCAGACACTTCCTAGCTGTGTGACCCTGGGCAAGTCACTTAACCCCCATTGCCTAGCCCTTACCACTCTTCTGCCTTGGAACCAATACACAGTATGGATTCCTAGACAGAAGGTAAAGGTTTAAAAAAAAAAAGCCGCTCTTCTCCTCAGCTGAAAAGCCCCCTGTTTTGTACAGCTGGAGGCAGCGGGGCTTTTCCTGCTTGAGAGGTGAAGGGAGGCTGACAACTTGAAGATGTGAGGAATTCTGTTCACGTTTGTGTGTGTGTGTGTGTGATTTCAGACCTGCCTTTCTGAAGGCTGCAGAGAACTTCACCCTCTTGGTTAAGAACCACATCTGGTATCCCAAGTTTAATTTCACCAAGTAAGTGTTGGGGCCTTCACTCAAATCGTTTCCCGGATCCCTGGGTGCTGAAGCGTGTCCCAGCCACATACGTGTTCTGGCTGGTCCTCTAAATTCAGAGGACCCTCGTCACCGGAGGGTTGGCCACCAGGGGGTGGCTTTTGGGGTACCAGCGGCAAAGTATCTCCTACAACTGGCCCCCAAGCCACATGGGTCACCCATTGGCACCGAAAGAGAGAGGTAAAGGCCTGAATTCTTGAAGCACATCAGTGGGAAGGGCATGGAAGGGCACGGATAGCTTGGCCAGTGTCTCGGAGGCAGGCAGGCTGCCCATCAATGCCTTCTCCTCCCCCCACCCCGTCTTTACCCTGCATCTCCCATTTACTCCCCCCCCAGGAGGAATATCCTTCCCAATACCAGTGCCACCTACCTCAAGTCATGCATCTATGACGCCAAGACAGACCCGTTCTGCCCCATATTCCAATTGGGCAAAATAATGAAAAGCGCAGGACAGAACTTCCAGGAGATGGCCGTGGAGGTGAGCGCAAGCTTTTGTTCTGGCCCAGCTCTTCCCTGGAAGAACACTTCTAGCCTGCCTCCACAGAGAAGACTTTCCCAGGTCTGAGAGCCACTACTCACTGCTCAACTGCTGCTGATTTTAGTTACTGCCTGGAGTCCGGAAAACCCGAGTTCAAATGTGGCCCAGTTGTGTGACCCTGGGCAAGTCACTTTATTCTGTCTTAGTTTTCTCATCTGTAAAATGAGCTAGAGGAGGAAATAGCAAATCAGCTGTGTGACCCTGGACAAGTCACTTCACTGTGGTTGCCTCAGTTTTCTCATTTGTAAAATGAGCTAGAGTAGGAAATAGCAAATCAGCTGTGTGACCCTAGACAAGTCACTTCACTGTGGTTGCCTCAGTTTTCTCATTTGTAAAATGAGCTAGAGTAGGAAATAGCAAATCAGCTGTGTGACCCTGGACAAGTCACTTCACTGTGGTTGCCTCAGTTTTCTCATTTATAAAATGAGCTAGAGGAGGAAATAGCAAATCAGCTGTGTGACCCTAGACAAGTCACTTCACTGTGGTTGCCTCAGTTTTCTCATTTGTAAAATGAGCTAGAGGAGGAAATAGCAAATCAGCTGTGTGACCCTAGACAAGTCACTTCACTGTGGCTGCCTCAGTTTTCTCATTTGTAAAATGAGCTAGAGGAGGAAATAGCAAATCAGCTGTGTGACCCTGGACAAGTCACTTCACTGTGGTTGCCTCAGTTTCCTCATCTGTCAAATGAGCTGGAGAAGGAAGTGGCAAACCACTCCAGTGTTTCTGCCAAGAAAACCTCAAATAGAGTCACAGTTAGACATGACTAAAATGATTAAAAAGCCACTGGTGTGTTTTTGTTGTTGTTGTTTTGTTTTTAAGTATTGTTAAGGCAGCTAGGTGATGCAGTGGATAAAGAGCTGGTTCTGGAGTCAGGTTCAAATACAATCACTCCCTAGCTGTGTGACCCTGGACAAGTCACTTCACTGTGGTTGCCTCAGTTTCCTCATCTGTAAAATGAGCTGGAGAAGGAAACGGCAAGCCACTCCAGGATCTTTGCCAAGAAAAGTCCAGATGGAGTCATGAGGAATCAGACATGACTGAACAACAACAAAAGGACCTTCTGATCTATCTAAAAAAAAAAAAAGACATAAAAAAGTATTTATAGGGAGCAGCTAGATGGCTCAGTGGATAGAGTACCAGCCTGGAGTCCAGAGGTCTTGAGTTCAAATGTGGCCTCAGACCATTCCTAGCTGTATGACCCTGGACAAGTCACTGAACTCCAATTTGATTCTCCTCTAAGAACTGATACTAAAGAAGGTAATTTTTAAAAATAAGTATTGAAGTGATTGGGTGGCTTCAATATTAGCGCCCCCCTTTTTTAACCCTCACCTTTCATCTTAGAATCAATATTGGGTATCCACGACAGAAGAGTGGTAAGGGCTAGGCAATGGGGGTTAAGTGACTTGCCCAGGGACACACAGCTAGAAAATGTCTGAGGCCACATTTGAATCCAGGACCTCCCATCTCTAGGCCTGGCTTTCCATCCACTGAGCCCCCTAGCTGCCCTGGTATTAGCCCCCTTTTGAGGTTTTCTCTGGCTTGAGCTTTTCCTCACTTTCTTGCTTTGGTATATGCAGGGTGGCATCATGGGCATTCAGATCAACTGGGACTGCAACCTGGACCGCGCTTCCTCCCACTGCCTGCCCAAGTATTCCTTCCGCCGCCTGGACAACCAGGACTCGGACCACACGGTGTCCCCAGGCTATAACTTCCGGTGAGGGTCACGTGATCCGTTCCTCTGCTTGGGGGGGGGGGCGCAGAGACAGTACAGACGTGGGGGAGGGGGGGTTGGCCGCTGGGAATTGACAAACACTGTCCATAGCTCCCGCCTGGGCCCTCTGAGCATAGGGCAGGGTGAGGGTACTCAACCCTGCTGACAAATCCCGGCTGAGTTTGGGGCGTGCCTTGGGGGTTTTACAGAATGAGCGGTGGGCTTAGGGGCGAACAGAAGGCCAGGGTTCGAATCCCGCCTGTGCTACGAGGACTAGCCGCTGCTGGTGAACCTCCGCTTCTGCCTTGGTAAAAATGCAGGTGTTGGCCGAGGTGGCCTGAAGCTTCGTCACCTCTCCTGGGTCCCGGCCGGACCCCTCGTGAACCGAAATGCATGAAGAAAACCAATTAGGAAATACGACCATCTACGTGTCATACCAAGTCAGTCCTGGCCCGGGGCGAGAACCCGGAGCGAGAGGCGCCCCATCGGGGCTGGCAGCGCCCCGCTTTTAAGTCTGGGGGGCGGCGCCGATGACAGACATTTCGGGAAAGCACGCCGAGAACCGGGTATTTTTGTTTCTCCCCCTTTCTCCGGAACAGCACCGCGTGCGGCCCTGCCAGCGTGGGCCGGTTTGGCTTCTCCGCAGTCTCCCCTGGCTGCATGCGGCCGAGCAGATGCCGGGCTGGAAAATGGCTCCCGGCCCTCTGGACGGGACGCTGGGCCGCGGGCTCCCTCTGGTGGTGACTGGGCCGCCACGGCCCTCAGCCCAGCCTCCCGGGGACCGGGGAAACCCTCTTCGGCGGGCAGGGCGCTTTGGGGCATGCCTAGCACCAAAGGGCTTGGCTCGTGGCCCCGCGGAGGGCCTGGCTCTCTCCTCAACTGGCCACACTTGTGCCTGGTTTTTAGAATTGCCGGCGGCGCCTCCCGGCTGGCTGTAACTACCGAGCGATTGAGCCAGCCACGGCCCCAGAAGGCCATTCGCCAACCAGCGCAGCCACTGCATGGCATTAAATGGAGGCAGCAGGACCTTTGGGAGCCGGGTGTAAAAACGAAGACAAAAAAAATCCATGTACATACATGTGTATGTACATACACACATGTATGTAAATATAACTAAATGCATATATACATATATGTACATGAAGGCCATGAGGTGTGGGTGGCTGCTTTATTTTTTTTTTAATAACCTTCACCTTCCATCTTAGAATCAATGCTAAGTATTGCTTCTAAAACAGAAGAGTAGTAAGGGTGAGGTGATGGGAGTGAAGTGACTTGCTCAGGGTCACACAGCTGGGAACTGTTGGAGGCCATATTTGAACCCAGGACCCCACATCTCCAAACCAGGCTCTCTATCCACGGAGCCCCCCAGCTGCCCCCTAGTTGCTACTTCTTTGAAAACATTTTTATTTTGTTTTTAGAATTAAAATGTCTTTGTTTTGCCCCCTCTTCTTTAGCCTACTTTTGCAGGTTCTTCCGTGGACAATCTTATCAGAATTGTGGCCCCAAATTCCTTTTGTAAATTTTTAAATATTTTTCCACGGTTACATGATTCATTTTCTTTCCTCTCCTCTTCCATCCCCCCTCCTAGAGCTGTCAAGCAATGCTACCGGGTTATACAAGCGTAGAACGTTTTCGTTTTTTCAACGATCGGGTGGTCTTAACTGTATTAGAATGAACATTCAGTGACAAAAGAGTTTTATAAATGTCTTTATTTTTTATAAACTTTATTTAAAAAGTGTTGAATTGGGCCAGACCACAGTGAGAGCAGAGAGAGGAACTTCTGATGCCCAGGCGGCGCGGAAGGGTTTGTCACAGCCTCTCGGGCAAATTTAGAAAGAAAATGCCCTTCCCTACCCGGAAAGTGCTCTCTTCGTCCCGTTGTCAAGTCACCTCCCTCCACCTGCCTCGGCTGCGCGAGGCACCTTTTAAACGATTAAACGGCTCTCCGGGCTGCTTATTAACTGCTCGCGAGCATGCGCGAACTGCGCGGCCTTCCGGGGCCGTGCTAAAGCACGCGCGTTTCCTGCCCAGGTTTGCCAAATACTACAAGGACGCGAACGGCACCGAGACGCGGACTCTCATCAAGGCCTATGGCATCCGCTTCGACATCATCGTCTTCGGAAAGGTAGAGTCCCTCCGCGGCACGCTCTCGCCCGCCCCTTTCTCTGCTCTTCTCACCCCCGTCTCAAACGTTTCTCCTCCGCCAGGCCGGGAAGTTCGATATCATCCCCACCATGATCAACGTGGGCTCCGGACTGGCCCTGCTTGGAGTGGTAAGAGGCCGCGTGGCCTATGGGCCCCCCTTGGGAGTCGGCTTCTCCTTCCCCGCAGGCACGCCCGGGCAGCAGCGCCCAGGCTCCTTCCCGGAGCTCCCCACCAAGGGAGGGAGTCCTCATCCCTGGGGCCACCCGGCAGAGGGCAAGAATAGGCGTGCATTAGATCTCATGGCCTCGGAGGTGCTTTTTGGCTATTAGACCTTAGAACACACTCTCTGATCCGTTTTGTTTTTTCCTAATCCCTCCCCTTCCAGCTTAGAATCAATACTGTGTACTGGCTCCAAGGCAGAAGAGCAGTAAGGGCTAGGCAATGGGGGTCAAGGGACTTGCCCAGGGTCACCCAGCTGGAAGTGTCTGAGGTAGATTTGAACCCGGGGCCTGGCTCTCCATCCACTGAGTCCTTTTGATAGGAGGTTTTAGAGACCATAAACAGCTGGGTGGCTCCACTGTAGATGGGACCGGAATTACTCCAGAAATCTAAGCGTGACTGACTTTGGTTGTCGTTCACTTGTTTTAGTCATGCCTGGCTCTTCCTGACCTCATCTGGGGCTTCCTTGGCAAATCACCTCCCTTCCCTCAACCTCTTTCCTCATCTGTAAAATGGGGACACACCAGAGAAGGAAATGGCCAACCATTCCATTATCTTTGCCAAGGAAACTCCAAATCGGGTCGTGAATAAACAGTAACAAAACAGGAGTGATGACCGCAGCACCCACCTTCCAAGAGCGTAGGCTCCATTGAGATCATCGGTCCGTGCTCTGCAAGCCTTCATGCCCTGCTGGCGGACCTATGTTATGCATGGAGGGGACAGCACAGGCTCCTTAAGGCAAGGAGTGCCTCTCACCTTCCGTTTCTTCCTTATCGTCCATTCAGGCCACAGTCCTGTGTGACATTATCGTGCTGTACTTCATGAAGAAGAAATTTTACTACCGAGAGAAAAAGTACAAATATGTAGAAGATTACGATCAGGTAATCTGCCCTCCTAAACTGCAGAAGAGAAACGAGCCGAGACAGACTCTTACGGTCCTCCTTAGGGACTTGGGGGAAGAGAAAAGTCAGTGCCTAGGACCGCCATTGTGGAGGGCCCCAAAAGAAATGGATACATGAAGGAAAAGGCATTTATTAAGCACTTAGTATGGATAAGATTTATTTTAAGATAAGCACGTGCTGAAGTGTTGGGGATGCAGATAGAAAAGCAAAGATGGGCTCTGCCCTCAAGGAGCTTATGTTCTTTTTTAAAACACTTAACTTTTGTCTTAGTTTCAGTTCTAAGATGGTAGAGTGCAAGGGGTGGGCAACTGGACTTGCCCAAGATCACGCAGCTAGGAAGTGTCTGAGACCATATTAGAACCCAGGTCCTCCCAACTCCAAGCCTGGTGCTCTATGCTCTGAGCCCCCTAGCTGTCCCCAGAGCTTATATTCTTGGAGGGGTGACAGCCCATGCAGGGGAGCGGTGGCCAGGAAGGGACATTTTGGTCCTCAAAGTTACAGGGATGATGATGGAGGACAGACAGACACCTTAACCCAGAAACGGTGACAGCTGGTTGTGGTTCTAGACTTAGAGAAGGAGAAGGGGAGATGCTCAGACAGTCGATGAGGCCATCAAGGAGATGATGGAAGAGTAGGGCTGGGACTTGTTACAGACAAAAGAGTGGTTGCCATAAACTGTGACCACGAAAATATGGTTTCAAGACTGTGAATTGCCCAAACTGTAAAGATAATTTTTAGTGTCTTGATTTTAAATTAAAAATAAGTGGTCGCCATGGGAAAAATTCCCAAATATGAAATACCCAAGTCAGCTGGGTTTTATGGAGGTTTTAATTAATACAAAAGAAGGAATTAAAGAAAGGGAGAGAGAGAGTAAGAGGAAATAATAGAAAAAGGCTAGGGCCTAGGCCAATGGCCTAGGCCTTTCTTTTAAGAGAGAAACTAAGTCAGTCTTTAATCACTCACCACAAGATCCTTCCAAGCAAAACTCTGGTGTTCAGAGAGACCCTCCAGTTCAGCTCCTGAGCTCAACTAAGTTCAGCCACCAAGAGACCTCCAATTCAGCTTCCTAAGCTAAGTTCAGAAGCGTCTGACTTCCTTTTAAAGAGAATTTTCTCCTATGTCACCTCCCCTAAATTTCCACATCTACCAATCACAGTAGATGTTTTCCAAAGGACAGACCATTCTCAATTCACATCTTATCACCTTCTCTGGGTAGACTAAAACTTCTGAGTATTTCACAGCTCTTTGCTAAGGTTGTCCTTGCAAGTTGCCTGACCTTTTAGTGATTAATTTGACCTTCATAGGTACTTGGCACCCTTTTGTATTAGATCTAAAAATAGACCCAGCTTAAGGGCTTGGCCTCACTATAAGTATGGGTTGGGGACTTTTTTCTCATTGTTCAGTAAGGAGTTTTACAACTTTATCTTCCCCTAAAGTATGCCTAAGTATGAGTGGAGTCATGTAAAGTTCTCATATACATTCCTGACCGAGGACCTCCATTGTTTAAATGGGGACTAACCTTAACCAAATGGCTTAAGGTAGAGTTTGAGAAATTTTAAGATTCACAGGCTCTTGCGCCCAGAATGTCTGTCCAGAATCAGAGCCACACACAGGCCAAAGAGAGCAATTTATTCAGGCCCTCAGAGCATGCCCACAAGGCTGGCCAACACATCGTTGAATGGGAAACTTGTGTTTCTTTCCAGGGTCTCAATGAAGCACTCAGAACTGAATAATGAGGTCAGCCCTATGACATCCAGGGCTGGAATCAGCCCCAGCCTTACACTGCTGTTGGGGTGCTCACCTTTGCAGGATGCCAAGGCGGAGGAAATCAGTCACCCCTTGGAGAAGGCCGGACCTCCTCCAGCAGCCTCGACTCACTGCCTCCTTCTGGATCTCCAAAATTGCCTCCCCAAGTGTCCCACGCTGTACATTTGTTTGCCCAGTAAATGGATTGTTACTTGCTCCCATTTTGCTGCTCAAGGTTGGCATTCTTTTCTGTTTAACAGAGAATAGCCTGAAGTCTGCTGGCCCCATCCCAGCACAGTTAACATGGATGCAAGCGATGGAACACTGGATAATCATTTTCTAGAACCACTTTGACGCTTTCTCTCCTCCAAAGCTTGGCGCTCCCTGAGCCTCTGGAGAAGGCGCCATTCTCCCAGCTTCTGACAGCAGCCTTTCTTAGTCTTGACACACAGGTTTAAATCATTTTGAGGGAAGAGAAAGTCACCTTGGAGTATGGTGTCCAAGGTTAGAGAGTCCCTTGAGCTATTCACAGCTCACTTATTTCCTATGAGCCAGAGAAATGTCCACATTATTGTGAATGTTTATTTAGGAGTATTTGTCCTTGTGCGGATTCCTTTGTTTAAAAAATAAAATGAATGTGATCTATTTTTGTCAGTTATCTATATTGTGGGCCTGTAGGCTAAAGTTTCCAAAGGATCATAAGATTTAGAACTGGAAAGAATCTTAGTCGAAATCTTAGTTGAAATGAATTGAATATAATTCCCCTTATGTGTCAGGTGTGGAAACTGAGGCTTGGAAAAAATAAATGACTACTGTGAGTAAGTAGCAGAGTCAGGATTGGAACCCAGAATGGAGTGCTTCATCTTTGTGTTCTGGACCCCTTTGGTGGTTTAGTGAAGCCTATGGACCCCTTCTCAGAATCATTAAAATAAAATGTCTAAGATCTTTCTGCAGCCTTCGACACTGCTGTATATTGAGATACAGTTAACAAAATTATTATTTTTTTTAATTCATAGTCCTTCCCCCTCAATTATGAATCTCTGGGGAAGGGAGTACAACTAGTTGGGTCAGTGGATTGAGAGCCTAGGTTCAAATCTGGCCTCAGACACTTTCTAGCTGTGTGACCCTGGGCAAGTCACTGGGCAACACCCATTGCCTAGCCCTTACCACTCTTCTGCCTTGCTGATGTACCAGAAATGCTTTTCCCTCGTGTTTTATGCTAGTGGTTTTAGGCTACTCGGTGCCTGCACTGAGTAGGCTCTAAGCCTACAGAAATGCAGCGTGTCACTTTATTAACCATCCAGCAAAGAAGCACAATACTTAAGTCTGGTAGTGGTCTTGAATCATCAGCCCAGGAGCCATCTTGGTCAACATTCCAAAAGGCTACTGTTTACACTATCTCTTTTTTGCCTTTGTCTCACATAAAGAGATGACCCTTCTCCTTGCCCAGGCAAACCCTTCTATATGCATGAGTGATTCCATTCCATCCCATCTTCTCCAGAAGATCATGCCCTCTGTTATTTCCATTCTTACACTAATTTTCAATCTCCATCCACTGGCTGCTTCTCTATTGTCTACAAACCTACTCCCATCTTGCCATGCTCAAAAGTTCCCCATTTGTGGTCAGCTAGGTGGCTCAGTGGATTGAGAGCCAGGCCTGGAGACAGAAGTTCCCAAATTCAAATCTGACCTTAGCCATTTTCTAGTCATATGATGCTGGGCAAGTCACTAAATGTCAAGTGCTTAGATCTTATATCTCTTCTACCTTGGAAGACAAGACAGAAAGAAGGGGATTAAAAAAATTCATTTGATACAGTCATTTCCAATAGTTATCATCCTGTATCTCTCCTCCCTTTTATGTCTCAATTTCTTGAGGTAGCCTACAATCTATCCTTCCATTTCCTTTCTTCTCAGTCTCTTAACTCTCTGTAGGATGGTTTCCAAGTTTATCATTCCACTGAATCTGCTCTCCCCAAAGTTACCAATAATCTTTTGCTTTAAACACTTACTTTCCATTTTAGAATCAATATTATGTATTGGTTCCAAGGCAGAAGAGTGACAAGGGCTAGGCAATGGGGGTTAAGCAACTTGCTCAGGGTCTGAGGCCAGATTTGAACCCAGGGCTTTCCATCCTCAGGTCTGGCCCTCTATCCACTATCTGCCCCTCCAATGACCTCTTAATTGCCAAATCTGATAGTCTTTTCTCAATCTTCATCTTTCCTGATCTTTCTGCAGCCTTTGACACTGCTGTTGACCTTCCTTTTCTTGATACTTTCTAGGTTTGGGGGACACTATAATCTCTAGGTCCTACTTTCCTGATTGTTCCTTTTCTGTCTCTTTTATTGGGATCTTCATCCAGATGGCACCTGCTAAGCCTGGGTGTCCTCCAGAGCTCTGTCTAGGACCCTCTTCTCCATCTCATCTGCTCCCATGATCATCTCTAGGCAACTCTGACATCTTGTTCCTGATCTCTAGTTTTGCATCTCTCACTGTCTATTGGACATCTCAAACAATATGCCTTATAAATATCTTAAAAGGAACAGGTCCAAAATCAGATTCATTATCTTTCCCCAAACCTTCCCCTCTTCCTAACTTCCTTTTTGCTATCAAGGACATCCTCCTCTTCCTCCTCCTAGTCACCCAGACTTACAATCTAGGTATCATCAACTCCTCACTCTCATTCCCCTCCTCCCCATATCCAGGCTGTTGCCAAGGCTTATTGATTTTGCCTTTGTGGCATCTCTGGTATACTCATCTCTTCTCCTCTGACATTGCCGCCATCTTGGTGCAGGCTGCCATCACACTATGCCTGGACTATTGAAGTTGCCTGCTCTAGCTCAAGATTCTGCCCAAGCTAGTGGGCCAGATGTCACAGGTCCCCTCAAAAACCACAGTGGCTCCCTGTCATCTCCAGGATCAAATAGAAAGTCCTTGGTCTGAGGTAAAGCCCTTTATAACCTGGCTCCTTTTTACTCTTCCAGATTTCTTACACTTTACTCCTAAACACGTATTCTTTGGTGCAATGACACCGGCCTTCTGACTGTTCCAAGAACAAAACTCTCCATCTCTTTGCTGTTGCCTGGGCTGGAATAGTCTTCCCTCCTCTGCTCTGGACCTCCCTGGCTTTCTTTAAATTCTCTCCCAAATCTCGCCTCCTATAGAAAGCTTTCTCCAACTCCTCTTAATTCCAGTGCTTTTGTTGTTGTGAATTATTTCCCATGTAACCCGCCTCTAGCTTGCTTTGTTTATATTTGTTTTCACGTTGTTCCCCCCATTAGATTGTGAGCTTCTTGAGGGCAGGGACCTTTTTTGTGTGCCTTTTTTGCTGCTTTTTGGTCTATCCAAAAGGCAGATGACAGGTGACCAGAATTCAGGAGAGAGACTGTAGCTGGATAGATATATCTGGAAATTATCTGTAGAGGACAAATCATTTAAATCTTTCCTTGAATTAAAAGGCACAATATAAACTCTATACGACAGAGGTAGCCCATGATACTGGTGAAGACACTGGTTATAGAGTTGGGAGGTCTGGGTTTGTAGACTGACTATAAACCCCAGCTTTCTTATCATTCTGGGAGGATTCTCTGACCTTTCACTCCTACAATGCCACCATCTTGGCTCTACCTCTCCTTTATTATTATTCTGGCTTAACATGGTACAGTGCCAAAAAAGGACAGGATTGAGAGTCGAAG
>NC_077229.1:45316756-45474256 GCF_027887165.1 Monodelphis domestica
CTTATTTTTTCCTTGACTTCCCTGTTTTTGTTGGGAATATCACTCAGCATCCTTCCATCAACCATGGCTCGTGATCATTCTCACCTCTTCCCTGTATGTAACTTTCCTTACCTCTTCAGTTGTTGACGCATCAAATTCTATCTCCTCTTTGCACCCACAAGGGAATGGACTCCCTATTTCTAGCCCTCATCGCATCTCTTGATGACTTCAGCCTAATTGCCTCCGGGCTCTCCTCTCTGATTCCTCCCCACAAAACGATCACATAGATATTTCTAGGAAACAGCCCATGTCTCGACTCAAGAAGCTTCAGTGGTTCTGGATTCAAATACAAATTCTTCTGTTTGGCTCTTGAAACCCTTCACATTCTAGATTCAGTTTATCTTTCTAGACTGGTTCCATATCCCACAGTGGGCATTTGTTGAACTAAAGGGGAAATGGCCTCAAATTTTTATATTCTTTTTATGAGATACATAATATAGAGGGGCAACTGGGTAGCTCGGTGGATTGAGAGACAGGCCTAGAGACAGGAAGTCCTGGGTTCAAATCTGACCTCAGATACTTCCTAGCTGTGTGACCCTGGGCAAGTCACTTAATCTCCATCAACTAGCCCTTATCACTCTTCTGCCTTGGAACCAACACACAGTATTGATTCTAAGGTGGAAGGTGAGGGTTTAAAAATAAGAATCTTGCATTTATGTTCTTGGGGCAGGGGGATGTTTTTGCCTTTCTTCTGATCCCTAAAATTTGCCTGGCTTAGTAACAACTTGTTAATTTACTGATTGTATCCATGAACATGGAGAATTCAGAGAAGTATGAGAAGATCTCTATGAACTGATTCCAAGGGAATCAAACCAAAAAAATCTCCAAACCAGGAGAACACAATAGTATAAACAAATAGTATAAACAAATAATAAATAATAATAAATAGTATAAATAATAATAAATAATAATAAATAGTATAAACAAAACCATTAACTTTTTTTTAAGGAGAAAAAAACCCTCCAATGCCAACTTTTTGTTTTGTTTAAAGGGTTCTGTGTTATTCTAGGCATTCTTTTTGGTTTGTATAATTTAACAACCTTTGGAAAATTATAGAAGTTGTGATGATCTAATAATCCTGAAGAGCAGACTAAACTCCGAGGAGAGGTTATAATAATCCCAGCAAAGAACAAGACCATTTTGCTATCTGTTTATTTTGAGTTTACAGAGAA
The DNA here is from genome assembly GCF_027887165.1 of Monodelphis domestica. Taxonomy (NCBI): domain Eukaryota; kingdom Metazoa; phylum Chordata; class Mammalia; order Didelphimorphia; family Didelphidae; genus Monodelphis; species Monodelphis domestica. The sequence goes on from NC_077229.1 coordinate 45,317,968, forward strand.
GCTTCAACATCTGTGGAAAAAAAAAAACACCAAAGTTTCATTTTTTTTCTCTTAAGTTCATGTCATTTAAGTGATAAATACACAGTATTTAACTCTGTACACCTGATAAAAGGAAAATGCATAGTAAAAAGGACTAGGAATGAATACAAGCATCGGGCATTGAAGAAACCACAGAATGGAAAAGGCAGCAGCAATCTCTCCAAACCTGCTGCATCCCATGAACCATAGAGAAGATGGAGCTCAAGCCCAGCTCAGCCTCTTTCTTTTCCCCGGCATTTCTGGAGGCCAGTGGAAACCACAGCTTTCTATCGTTTCGAGAAGCACTAAACTCACTGCTGCCGAGAAATAGAGGAGGGGGCAATCCTAACTAGGGAAGGGAGAGTCACATCTTGGATGCTAATATTGGGATCTGCAGGACCCACACATTGCCACTGGAAGGAAAATGAAGAGAGGAGAAAGAGAGAAAAGAGACCCATGAGGTGGCCAGAGCTGCTTGCCTCTGAGGCTGATTTGGAGGCTCCCTCCCCTCACCCCCAACACGCACCCAAGCTGCCTCCACCAAACTCTGACCTCCAAGACAGAAAATTGGCAGAATGATGAAACGGGCTCTGGGATCGTTGTTTTAGGAGTTAGAAAGGGACCTCGGCCCCCATACACACATGAGGTCCAGAGAGAGGATTGGCCCAAGGTTATTATACTGCTCATAAAGGACAGAGATAAGATTTGAACCCACGTCCTTATTCTCTGTCTCTCTTCAAAACAGGGGAAGGAAGAAAGGCTGAGTGCCCTTTTCTTCCATGTTTGCATTTACTCAACTGTTGCTTGGACTTGGGGGGAAAAAAAAAGCCCAAGGTCCTCAGGGGTCATTCATCTTCCCTAATAGCTGTGCTTTTAATTTTTTTTTTAAGGACTTGAACTCCAAAAAATTTGTGCCAAAGGAAGTGCCCTCCTGACTATACCATGAAAACCCTGGTGTGAGATTGGCCTGAAAATAAATGAATTTAAAGTCAAAGACTCTGGGTTTGAATCCTGGCCCTGCCAATGGACCGCCTGTGTGACCTCGGGCCAGTCTCTAACCTCAGTTTCCTCTATCTGTAAAATAAAGGGGAGGGGGCTGGATTCGATGACCTCTAAGGTCCCTTTTAGCTATAAATCTCTGATCTTTGGCTGACCCGCAGCGCAGACATCAGAAACCACAGTGAGACCCAAGACCCCTGAAAATGTGACGGCCCGATGCAGTTATGTAAACAGAAGGGAGGTTCGGTTCCAGGTCCGTGCACTGTCCGGCCATCGCGCACCCCGGGACTAAGTCTAAGATTAACAGTCGCCACCTCCAAGAGGCGCCTGGCAGGAGCCAACCACGTGTCGATTCAAAGTTGTGCCGTTGAGGATGCAGTCTGGGGTCAAAGACAACCAGGAAACCGCGTTAATGGTTGGATGTCAGAACAGCAAGCCGTCTGACTGAGCCCTTGGCTTTCCTGACTCTGCCTCTCACCCGCCTGTGTCTCGTGCTCTAGGACAGGCAGCGCGTCTGCCCAAGCAGCGCTCAAGGGGAAAGGGACGGAGCCCAAACCCCTCTAGGAGGGCACCAGGCCCTGCTCATCTCTGTGGCTACTGAGCCATTCGGACTAGTGCAAGTCGTCCCAGGAGCCTGAAGGACTCCATCCAATCGGAGCTCTTAGAATGTGTAAGAAAGGTGTGCTTTGGAGCCAAGACACCAAGGTGGAACCTTGCTAATTCCCCTTTTGTTGGGGCCTCAGATAGGACCGACCTGTGTATCTGGCAGGAAGCAGATTCCAAGCTAAAAAAAGAATGCATAGTCATGCTCTTGGTGGGAAGAGAAAAAAGGAACTTATTCCCATTTTCTACCACCAGGAAGAACATCTCAAAGTGACAGCAGAGACCCGGCTCACCTGCCACCTGGGGACTGCTATGTAGACCAGAAGTGACCTCGTGGCTTTCCAGGAAGGTTTCACGGCAAGATTTACCATATACGTGACAGCTGGGAGGAAACTTCCTGCACGGCAGCCCAAGAACTCACCAGCTCTACAGCCAGCTGGTATTATAGAAGGTGGAAACAAGACACCAGCGGCCTCTCCCATGTACAAGAGAAGATGCTGGAGAGGGAGACGCCGCCCCAGCAGTTCTGAAAGTCCCCGTTCCTCCCTTCAGAAGCTCTAAAGAGAGCATTTTATTTTTGAAAAGCACGAAGCTGATGTCTAGATAATTTCTGAACTCTAAATTCTAACCTATTCAAATAATTAAAAATCTTAAGCCATGTAATGTACATGGAAGTGTTGGATCTCACCCTGAATTTTTTTAAGTTAACAGTAATAAACATATTAGCTCAGTCATCTATTTCAGAAATGCACTCTCCTTTGTGCTGCCCTTTGGAAGCTAACAACAGATTGAGCCCCAGGGGGACTGCACACCCTCCCTGAGCTCCCCCCCCAACTCCTCGATGAATGGGGAGCCCTTCCGTTCCCAAGTTCATTCTACATCCACAAGTTCGTTTGTCTGAATAAGGAACATCCTTCACCAGTGAGGGATGGAGGCCAGGGGCGAATGCAAGTCCTTGGGATGAATGAGACTCACCGGGGCTATTCAGACTCTGCCCGGAGCCTGGCACCATTCGGGAGAGGAGGCGAGTCAAGAACGAGAGGGGGGCAACGTTTCCTAGGTGGCCGCTTTGCCAAAGGAACGCCCTGGGACACTCACTCGCGGCAGCCCGGCCCATTTGACAAGACTTGAAATATTTGGCATCAAACATTTCTCTCTGGAGGAGTCGCCCCATCCGCCACCTCACCCTCACGGCGTCCAGCTGGGGAGCCCGCAGCTCCTCTCCATTGGCCGGCCAGCCGGCTGAAGGCCAACATCCGAGTCCTGGAGTAGATGCCATGCCTCCCCCCCACCCCCACCCCTTAAAACGACAACGGAAAAGAAACAACCGAAGATGACGGGCGACACTTTACACAAGTGGTCAGTTTTGGTAGACATGCGGCGATGGAGACAGTGTGTGTTGGCAGCACGGGGCCCCGTGACATGCCCAGCTGAGGTTATTCGGGCTCCATCACTTCTTCTCCTGGTGGGGGTAGCGGCCGGTGCCCGTCATCCATCGGGGGGCCGGGGGCCTGGACTTCCACTCCTGTGGCCATTTTCACCAGACCACCTCCTCCTCCCCCACATTTGGCAGGTCGGTGCCCCTGAGGCTGTCTTCGCTGCCTTGCTTCCTGCTTGGAACACAGAAAACCAAGGGTCAGTCCCTTCGGAAGGAGGGTCTAGACTTCCTCCTCCCGGGAAAGCTGCCTCTTGAACCCCCATAGCCATAGCCTGGACCACAGAGGCAGCACCTTATGGACGGTCCCCTCCACTAACTGGTCCCCCATCCCCTCAAGCAGGCTTCCTCTTTCTTCTGAAGTCCAGCGGAGGGCAACGGACAGACTTGGTGATTAGACTGAAATGATGCCTAATTCAATGATCGTCATGGGAACGAAGAAGCTGTATGGAGAGGGAAGGGGTGAAGAGTTGTGAATGTGGAGTCGGAGGACCTCAGTTCAAATCCTAGCTCTGCTACTCATCACCAAACTGGCCTTGGGGAAGCTCCAAGGTCTCAGTTTCTTCCTCTGCCCCAACTTCCAGCATCTCATCTCAAACTGGCCATCCGGCAGACAACTTAAACTCAACGATGTCCAAAACAGAAGTCATTATCTTTGCCCTCACCTGCCTGCCTGAAGAGTGGACAGGGAGCATCATCACTCCTTGGGATCACCACCTAGACGTCATCTCGGATTCCTTACAATCTCTCGCTTCCCGTATCCAGTCTGTTGTCATGACCACGTCTCTCTCCTCTGACTGCCACCTCTCTGGTGGGAGCCCTCGTCATCTCAAGGCTAGACTCCTCTAATAACCTCCTATGATCTTTGTGAGGGCACAGACTGTCTTTGGTCTCTTTCTGTATGCCCAGAGCTTAGCATGGAGCCTAGTGCATAGTAGGAACTTAATAAATGTCGATTGATTGACTGAAATGACTGTGATCATAGAAATAGAGCCAGAAGGGCTTCCGAAGTCTGGTCCAACCTCCCATTTTACAGAGGCAAAATTGAGGCCCAGAAAGATTATTTTGGGGAATAGAACTGAGAGGCAGAGTGTGGTAGTGTCACAAGGCACTTGTCTTGGAGTCAGAAAGACCTGGATTCAAATGCCACCTCAGACATTTAGTAGCTGTGTGATCTCTTGAGCAAGTCTGCTTCAGTTTCCTCATCTATAAAATGAAGGGATTGGACTAGATGATACCTGAAGTCCCCCTTCCAGCTCCAAAACTATGATCTGATGAACTAGGATTTGAACCCAGACCCCCTGGTTCCAAATCTGGGAGCTTCATGCAATGGAAATAGAACCAGATTCAACACCAAAGAACTGAAGTTCAAATCCTGACTTTTTAATTTACTACCTGTGGGACCCTGGGCAAGTCACTTAACCCTCTCTGCCTCAGTTTCTTCCTCTGTAAAATGAGCTAGAGAAGGAAACAGCAAACTAGCTGAGTGACTCTGGGCAAATCACTTAATCCTCTCTGCCTCAGTTTCTTCCTCTGTAAAATGAGCTGGAGGAGGAAACAACAAACTAGTTGAGTGACTCTGGGCAAATCACTTAATCCTCTCTGCCTCAGTTTCTTCCTCTGTAAAATGAGCTAGAGAAGGAAACAGCAAACTAGCTGAGTGACCCTGAGCAAATCACTTAATCCTCTCTGCCTCAGTTTCTTCCTCTGTAAAATGAGCTGGAGAAGGAAACAGCAAACTAGCTGAGTGACCCTGGGCAAATCACTTAATCCTGTCTGCCTCTGTTTCCTCATCTGCAAAATCAGCTAGAGAAGGAAAGGGAAGGGCAAACCACTCTGGGATCTTTGCCCAAGAAAACCCCTCATGGGGTCACAAAGAGTCAGACACAACTGAACCACAAATGACCTCTGACTCCAAACTCCACGTTCTCTCCCCCACACCACCTAGGAAAGGATGATGCAAAGAAGTCTTTTCCCAATGTGCACCAAAATATATCGCAGTTCTTTTTTCGTGCTAGCAAAGAACTGGAAACTGAAGGAATGTCCCCAAACTGGAAAGTGACTGAATAAAACAGAGCATAAGAACGCAATGGAAGACTTTTGTGCTGTAAGAAAAGACAAAGGAGATGGTTTCAGAGAAGCCTGGGAAGACTTATATGAACTGATGCAGAGTGAAGTGAGCAGAACCAGAACAATTCATACGAGAACAGCAACCATGTAAAAGACAAATGACTTTGAAAGACTTCAGAACTCTGAGCGACATGATGCCCAACGCGCCCTGGATCCCAGAGGCCTGATGACGTAAGACGCTTCCCACCTCCTGATGGAGAAGTGATGGAGTCGGGATACAGAGTTAGACAAACATTTTTGGACATGGCCAATGCAGTCATTTTGTTTTAACTGCCTATATTGTAAGATTAAAATTAAATATCCAGATACTCCCAAGTGCAAAATTCCAACTGCACACTATGTATATTTGTTATAAGAGCTTTTGTTTTTCAATTAGGGGCAAGGAGGTGGGAGAGAGAAAAATAGATGCTTGCTAATTTTTTACAGTCGTCTCCCCCCAAATTCTCTTGGGAGCCCCATTTCCTAAGGGGGTAAATCCCTTCACATGGTCCTTTTTTAAGGTCCTTCAGAGAATGAGGAGTGAAATAACATGGGCCTAGGGAGCTGGGGAATGGGAAGGGAAGAAGACTATAGAGTAAAGCTCCCATCACCAACCAGATATGCCAGCAGCTGCAGGACCCCAAGGGGGAGGGGGTCCCCCTACAGGAATTGTTCCCCCTCCATCCTCCCCATCTGTGTCTAGGGTCTTATCTCCATTCCCCTGGCAGCAGCCAAATCGCATGTTGCTCCCCATGCACAGTGCTGGGTGATGCCAGGCCCCTTAGCCTCAGGAAGGGATCAAGATCCCTGAATGCCCTCCCCTCCAGTTCCATGCAGCAGCAGGTCCCAGGACTACATGCACTGAGCCCAGAGTGGCCCCAGCCCCTGAGTCACCTTTTGAGGAGGGCACTTGGTGCCCTCCACAGCACCCTCATGTCCAGTGCGCCAAGGGGATCCTTGCAGGGACACCCCCTCCCAACTCCTCGCCCTGATCTTCTTTAGCTGGGGGTCCTGGGTCAGTGCCTCGGCTCGCCTGGCTGCCCAAGTACTGGGTGTGGCGGGAGCGTGCAGGCCCCCTGCTCCCCAGATCCAAGGGCCCACGTGCTCAGCAGCCATCCCCGTGCCCCCAGGGATGCACAGGCAGACAGAGTCCTAGGCGGGTGGGCAGGCAGACAGGCAGGTAGAGCTGGCTTTACCTTGGACTCCAGGAAGGGCACACATCCCCCTGTTTGTTTTTTTCTGGAATTGGGGGAAGGGGAAGGAAAAGGGACATGAGAAGGAAGCCAGGAGAGCTTCAGAAGATTCTTCCCCAGCCCAAACACTCAGGACCCAGGAAGAGGAGAGGGTTCCTTACTCCTCATCCTTCTGAGTCTATTCAAAACCGATTTATGACCCTCTCTACCTCTTGGTGGCCAGGATTCTCCCTCCTTCTCAAGAGGTCAGTACTTGGTTCACTGTCTTCTTCTCCACCAGTCTACTTGGAGACTTCACTATCTCTGCTGTCACCCCCTTCCCTCAAATGCCCTGCCTCCCACTCCATTAACACTGAAGACCTCCACCTTCATTCATTACCTCAGCTACACACAGGGATAGGTGTACCCTTGAACTTGTCATCAGCCTCAAGAGTTCCTTCTGCCACTGGCATTTCTCTACCTAGAATATCCTATTCTCCCTCTTCTCCTCGTGTCTTTTGTTTCTTTCTTAAAATCAGGCCAAAGAGCGATAAGGGTGAGACAATGGAGATTAAGTGACTTGTCCAGGGTCACACATCTAGGAAGTGTCTGAGGCTACATTTGAATCCAGGACCTCTGGCCTCTGGGCCTGGCTCTCTATTTACTGAGCCACTTTGCTACCTCTTCCTTATGTCTTAATCATTCTCTTCTTCCTCCCCTTTATTTAAAAAATCCACCCAATAACCCCAAGTCCTTCCATCCATCTGGCTTTACCTTCTTCCCTTCTCAATCTTGACACTACTGTTAACCAATTCAATTTACCTGTCCTCTGCTCTCAAATCCCTGGCACCCCTTCTGGTCCTGGGGCCACTCATCCTTCATCAAACTCCAACCCTGCAAACCCCCCAACATCCACTTCTCTTCCCTCACTGCTGCGTGGTATAAGAGAAAAATACACAGCCAAACTGACCAGTGTGCTATAAACTTGTATCATATAACCTCAACTGGACCCTCAGCACTGCCCGGCAATCCTTCTCTCTCCAACATTACCTGAAGTGTTTAATCTGTCCATCCATCCATCCATCCATCCATCCATCCATCCATCCATCCATCCATCCTTCCTTCCTTTCTACCTTCTTCCCTTCCTTCCTTCCTCCCCTCCTCCTTCTCCTCCTCTTTCTCTTCCTCTTTCTCCTCCTCCCTGAACTCAGATTCCCAGGCCAGCGACTGTCTTCTACTCTCAGATCTGTCCTGGCCTCAGGGATCCTCCCCAAGGTCATTCCCCCTTTTTCACTCACCATCCTGGTCCAAAAACACTCCCTCCCTGGCCATCACAAACCTATAGATCTCTCCTTAGAATGTAGATTCCCTGAGGACGGGGATTGTTTTTGCTTGCTTGAGTGTTGGAAACACAGTAAGACCACTCATTCAAAATGCTCCAACCTCAGCAGCTCGAAACATGCTGTTTTTCCTTTCAAGCCTCCTAAGTTACTCTCCAATTCTTTTCAGCCTCCTATTTTACTGAGAAAATGAAAGGCATCCAGAAGGAGATAACTTTCCTTCCCACTCCTTGAACTCAGAGCCCTTTTCTCCTCCTCTGATCCAATCTCAGAGGAGGCTTTTCTTGCCAATGACAACCTCTCTACCCAGGCCCCAGATCCCACAGTTCCCATTTCTTCTGGGAGTTTGCCTTTTGGATCTTCTCTTCCCTCTGCTTAATCCATTTGTCCCAGCCACTTCACCGCCCATCCCTGGGACACCATCTCCTTTATCTCTTTCACTCTAATCTCTGATAATAAGATGGCCAGCCCTAATCTCATCCCTTACCATCTGTCCCAGCAAATTGCTCCCACCCTAGCTACTGGCACCTTCTCTGCTGCCTAGAAACACACCTTCTGCATCCTTTAAAAAAGCAAAAGCCCTCACCTGGCCTCCTTGAGAAAGACATCTGTATTTGGTAACTCCATTCACTCTCCTCCCATTCATTTCTTAAAATCTTTATCTTGGAGCAGCTAGGGAGCACAGTGGATATGTGTGAGGACCTCTGTTCAACTCTAGCCTCTGATACTTTCTAGCTGTGTGACCCTGGGAAAGTCATTTAACTCCCATTTGCCTAGCCCTTGCTGCTCATCTATCTTAGAATAGATATTAAGACAGAAGGTAAGGAGGATTTTTAAAAAACAACTTTCTGTCTTAATAACAACTAAGTACTCCATCCATCCAACCATCCATCCATCCATTTATCTATCTGCCTGTATCTATTTCTCTGTCTATTTCTATCTATCTCTGTCTATCTGTCTGTTTATCTGCCTAACTCTGTCTGCCTGTCTATCTATATCTATTTATTTCTCTGTCTATTTTTATCTATCTATCTCTATCCATCCATCCATCCATCCATATATATTTATCCATCCATCCATCCACCCACCCATCTATCCATCTATCTATCCATCTTTTAAACCCTTATTTTCTGCCTCAGTAATAATAAAAAGACAGAAGGGCACAGGCTAAGCAATCAGAGTTAAGTGACTTGCCCAAGGTCACACAGCTAGGAAATGTCTGAGACCGGATTCTCTCACTCATTTCTAAATCCTCTGCAGTCTGGTCTCTGATCTCATCACTTAACTAAAACTATTTCCCCAAAAGTTACCAGTGGTCTCTTGATTGCCAAATCTATTTTTAATAAGGATATTTTATTTTTACCAATAACATGTAATGACGGATTCTGAATCTAATGGTCTTTTCTCCACTTATCTTTGACCTCTCTGCAGCCTCTGGCATCATCCATCACCATCGATCTCCTCCCTCGGGGTTCATGGCACTCACTGCTCTCTCTGGGTTCTGCCCATATTCCTGACCATTCCTACTTAGTCTCCTTTGTTGAATCATCATCGCCAAATCTTGTCCTCTAACTGTGCATGTTCCCCAAGACGGTGTCCTGGGCCCCTCCTTGCCTCCTTGCTGACCTCATGGGCTCCCCCATGGTGCAGTGACCACCTCTGTGCAGATGACTCTCAGATATCCAGCCTTAATGTCTGTCCTGAGCTACAGTCTCACATCGCCCACTGGCTGTCAGATAGCTCCGGCTGTCTCTCTCACAGGCACCTCAAACAGAATTCCTCATCTTCCCCCTGATTTCATCCGTCTTCTGACCATCCTGCTTCTGTGGAGGGTGCCTCCATCCTCTCTCGCACCAGATCCACAGCCTCAAAAGAATTCCCAACCCCTCACTTTCACTCACCCCACTCAGCCAATCTGATACCAAGTCTTATCAGTCCCGATTCCACAGCATCTCTAACAGGCGTCCCCTTGGCTTCACCCATACCCCTGCCTCATTTAGGTCTTTTGTTTGGACCACTGCAGTAGCCTCTGAATGTCTCTGCTTCAAATCTCTGCTCAAGGTGCTGCTGCTAATGTGATTTTCCTAACCATCCAACCATGTCGCCCTACCTCCCCCTACACTCAGTAAACTGCAGTGGCTCCCTATTACCTCTAGGATAAAATACCTCCCCCCCCCCCAAGCCGGTTTGGCATTTCCAGTTCATCATTTTCCCTTTCCAGATTTCTTACATATGACCCTCTTCCCCAGATCCTCTGGTCCGCTTGCTACGCTTCATACTCCCTTTCCCACTTCCATCTTTTGCCTAGGCTGTTCTCCTTGCCTGGAGTGCTCTCCCTTCTCACGTTTACCTCTGAAAATTGCTGATTTCCTTCCAGACTCAGCTTAAATGCCACTTTCTGTGAAGGATCTACCTCCAGAAGGTTCCCTCGGCTGCCCGTGCCCCCTCTCTAAGGCTCCCCTGCATCTCTTCAGTATGAATCTCATGCATACCGATTTCTACACATGTTGTCCCCCCCAGTTTGAGTGTAAAGCTCTGTGAGGGCACAGACTGTTTTGCTTTCCTTGGTGTATCCCCAGAACTTAGTACATACAAAGCCTGACACACAGAAAGCACTTAGTACTGACTGATCGAGTTCTCCCAGAGAGGATCCCTGCCCAAACTTGGTTCAAAATCTACCTCTGATTCATCCCTGACTGTGTGACCCTGGACAAGTCACCTCTCAGAACTCTAAGATTCTAAGTTACAGAGAAGGTGCCAACCTGCATCAATGGAGGAAATCCCTTCCCCAAACCGATGAAATAAAATAAATATTTTGTGTTTATAAGGCAGCTAGGTGGCTCAATGGAGAGAGTGCTAGACCTAGAGTCAGGAGGATGAAGTTCAAACCTGAGTGATCCTGGTCTAGTCACTCAACCCTGTTTGCCTAACCCTTGCCCTTGTGTCTTAGAGATGTTACTAGGACAGAAAGTAAGGGTTGAAAAATATTTGTAATGTATTTTTGAAGTTACTTCTCTGTACAATACCATAAACATTTAGTAAGCGCCCACTATGTGCCAGGCACTGTGTGTTAAGCACTCAGGATGTAAATAGGAACAGGAAAGGCAGTTGCTGCCCTCAAGAAGCTCACAGTCTAACGGGGAGTAAAGACCCCAAAAGAAGCTGGGGTGGGAGAGAGAAGATATGGTGACTGAGAATCTAAGGAGTAAGGCTGATGGGAAACAGAATCCACCAGGCTGTCTTTATGTGGAGGCTTTGGGAGGAATGTCATGAGAATTAATTCTATCCTTTCAGTAGGGAAACTCCTTGAGGGCAGGGGCTGCCCTATTTTATTCCTGTCCTTTTATACCCAGTCCCCAGCAGGGTACTCGATAGATAGTATGTGTTTAATCAATGTTTGCTGAGGAACAATTAGGTGGCTCAGTGGAGGGAGAGCCAGGACTGGAGATGGGAGGTCTGGGTTCAAATCTGGAAACAGACACTTCCTAGTTATAGGTGACCCTGGGCAAGTCACATCACCCTGTTTGCCTAGCCTATGCCCTTCTGTCTTAAGAGTTGTTTAAGTCAGAAAGTAAGGGTTTAATCTCTCTAATATGTCAATTACAGAATCCTAATAAAACACACATGGCTACTTCAAAAAAAAAGTAAGGGTTTAAATAATAGGTGGCTGGCTGGCTGGCTGAATAGATGGATGGATGGATGGATGGATAGATAGATGGATAGATAGATAGATAGATAGATAGATAGATAGATAGATAGATAGATAGATAGATAGATAGATAGATAGATAGATGGATGGATGGATGGATGGATAGATAGATAGTTAGACAGACAGACAGACAATAGATAGATGGATAGATGGATTATGGATGGATGGATAGACAGATAGATAGATAGATAGATAGATAGATAGATAGATAGACAGACAGACAGACAATAGATAGATGGATAGATGGATTATGGATGGATAGATAGATAGATAGGGAGGTAGATAGGGAGGTAGATAGATAGATAGATAGATAGATAGATAGATAGATAGATAGACAGACAGACAGACAATAGATAGATGGATAGATGGATTATGGATGGATAGATAGATAGGGAGGTAGATAGGGAGGTGGATAGATAGATAGATAGATAGATAGATAGATAGATAGATAGATAGATAGATAGACAGACAGACAATAGATAGATGGATAGATGGATTATGGATGGATGGATGGATGGATAGATAGATAGATAGATAGATAGATAGATAGATAGATAGATGGATGGATGCATAGATAGATAGATAGATAGATAGATAGATAGATAGATAGATAGACAGACAGACGGATGGACAGACAGACACAGACAGACAGACAGACAGATAGATAGATAGATAGATAGATAGATAGATAGATAGATAGATAGACAGACAGATAGATAATTTGTTGAATGAATCAACAGGTCTGTGCTGTGGATTGAAAGCCCGCCATGGATTGAAAGGCCTTTCCTCAGGAAAAGAGCTATCATAGTATTTTTTTAATACAGGTGTGCAAAGCATTTTATATATTATCTCACTTGGTCCTCTGCACAACCATGTAAGGTAGGTACTATTTTTATTCCAATTTTATAGATGAGGAAGCTGAGGGACAGTAAGAAGTTAAGTGGCTTAACGTTAAGCCGGGTCCTCCAGACTTACAGGTCCAGAACTCTGGGTACCACATCACATAGCTGCCTAGCTTTCCCCCTACTATGAAGCCTATGACTAACCCTAAAATTCTGTCATCCAAGACTCATTCTTTTGGTTTCTAAAGATTTTTCCTCGGTTAAGAGCCCCACCTTCGGAAGGATTACACTTTGTCTTCATTACACTAATGCCTTCTAGAAAGGACTGACTGACAGCCAGGTGAGAGTAAGACCCTATAAGAACAGAATATAGATTGGAGGCCAAAAAAGGAATGGATGAAGAAGGGGCCAAATAATTTCATTCACAATATGTTCCAGGCTGGGCACTGTTGGCTTCATCTACCAAGAAGTGCCACAGGGTATTATATATGAGCTTGTGAGGTTCACGGTACCATAGATTTTGAATAAGAAGGATCCTTAGTGGCCAGTGAGTACAACCTTCTCACTTTACAGATGAGGAAACTGAGTCAAAAAAGTTTAAATTACTAAAACAGAGTCACACAGCTAAAAAAGTACCTGAGGTAAGATTTGAACTCAAGTCTTTCTGACTCTTAATACTCTACCCACTATACCACACTGCTTTGCATTCTGCCTCCTCCCCAAAGGTTTAGTGTGGCCTCTACACATCTTCTTATCAGTGATGGAGTACCAATCCTTCCTCCCCATTTCACAGTGAAGGTCCATGTGACTTACTCATGGTTATAGGGCAGACGGTCTCATGCCCAGAGAGGACCCCTGCCCGAAGATGACAAACGAAGCCAGAGACCTTCTCCTTGAGGGCTCCCAGGTCCCTATGCAGGCTGGAGGGAGGGAGGGAGGCAGGAAGAAGAAAGGAGGGCACTCACGTGAGCAGGTTTCCAGGAGCAGACAAAGAGCGCTCTTCCCGCCGGCTGCCCTCAAAGGGGTTCCCAAAAGATCGTTTACGGATCATCGTCTTCACAAGAATCTGGAGAGCAAGAGATGGCTACGTTAATGACTGCTCAGGCACTGAGGACAGTTAGGCTGACCTTCTCCTTCCTCCCCTCAGTCCCCTGGTCTCCTGGACCTTCTCTCTCATGACAGCAGCCCCTCTAACTCCCAGGGATCCGGTCTAAGCAGAACCCTTTCCATAAGATGCTCTGCTCCTGCCTGAAGAGATCCAAGCAGGGACCTAGAGAAAGCTCTAAGTTACCGGATACAATCAAGCCTTCTTGCAAAATGCCCCTCAAGGTGTTTGGCAGATAGAAAGTGCTCACTAAATGCTTCCTGATTGACTGATCATTTCCTTTACAAGAACTACTACTGCCTCTCCTCCTAGACCGGCTTCCTATCACCCTTCCCTTGATTGTTCCATAACAACAGCCTTATAGCACAATCCCCCAATTCTATTCTCTCCTGATGCCAGGAGAGGCAGTGTGGAGAGTGAATAGAGTGTGGAACTTGTAGAGGAGGACCTGGGTTCAAGTTTCATCTCAGACCCTTACTAGCTGGGTGACTCTGGGCAAAGTACAACATCTCTGGGTCTGTTTCCTCATTTGTAATAGGAGAAGGCTGTGACCTCCAAGATCCCTTCCAGCTCTAAATGATGAGGTTAAATCAGCCTTCAAAAACTAGCAGATTGTTCCAAGGATCCATGATTTTCTCAATGTGTGGAGGAAGGAGCACCTTCACTAATGCTGACTGCGACACATCTGCCCCTCGGGAGCTAGTTGCCATGAGTTAACTCTGATGAAAAAAATTATTCCATTCACATAGACCTGAAACCTGCCTTTTACTGGTATCTCCCCTTTTCTTCCCCCTCATCCCACTAAGAAGAACATATCTGAATTTTCAAGGCTAAAGTCCTCTACCCGAGTCTCCTCAAAATTAAACATCGCTCTTCTAGCTGGGATTTATCGCTTCTTTTCAAAGTTCCTCCTCATCTTGAGCCTGCTCCCTAGGACATACTCCAGTGTGTCAACATCCATCTTAAAAGACAGTGTCCTAGGCCAGCTAGGTGGCTCATTGGATAGAGAGCCAAGTTTGGAGATGAGAGGTCCTGGGTTCAAATCTGGCCTCAGACACTTCCTAGCTGTGTGAGACCCTGGACAAGTCACTTAACTTCCCACTGCCTAGCCCTTACCACTCTTCTGCCTTGGAACAAATACACAATATAGATTCTAAGAAAGAGTTTGAACTTTATATCTATATACATATATACACATACATGTATATATGTCTATATATTTATATATATTCATAAATATATAAATATATTTTAAGAGGGTGCCTGCCTAGCACGGAGTCTAGCACAGACATCACCTCATTTATTCTGGATTCTACACTCATATTAAAGTAGCCAATGACAAAGTGCATTAGCTTTTTTTTTGGCTACTGTGTCATTATCAATTAGCACTGAACTTATTGCCCACTATCAACTGCCAGGCCTCCTACATCCTGCATTGGTACTGACTGTTTGGACCTATGTGCCTAACTTTACATTTATTCCCATTCAGTGTGATCTTGTTCGTCTTTATGGATAGATCTAAGCACATCAAAATCTTTTTTTTTAAAACCCTCACCTTCCATCTTGGAATCAATACTGTGTGCTGGTTCCAAGGCAGAAGAGCAGTAAGGGCTAGGCAATGGAGGTTAAGTGACTTGCCCAGGGTCACATAGCTGGGAAGTGTCTGAGGCCAGACTTGAACCCAGGACCTCCTGTCCCTAGGCCTGACTCTCCATCCACTGGACTACCCATCTGCCCTCATAGAAATATTTTAAAATCTGGAATCTGTCATCTCAAATACAGCTCTCCCTCCCAGCTGTGTGTTGCAATCAATATGCCTGATTAATTAAAAAAAAAAAAAACAGGTTATGCTGGAGATATCTCTGTATCGCCCTGGTGCCTTGCATACATTAGATTTGTTTTATGAACTAATCCTCTCTAGGTAGCCTAGGAGGCATAGATAAACTCAAGCCAGTCAAGACTGCTTTATTTGTCCTTCAGGTGGTCCTTCCCAGGCCTCCAGCTACTAATTTCTTCCCCTCTAAGATGATCTTCCAACTTGTCTGCAAATATTGGGTCTGTAGCAATAGACATGTTTTCTCCCCATTAGAATGTGGATTCCTTGACAGCAGAGACTGTATTTTTGCCTTTCGTTGTATACTCTGAGCTGATCCTAAGTCCAGGCATATAATAAATTAAATATTAGTGGGCTGCTTTTTCCCACATTCGAGGTAGGCAGATGGGGGAGTCATGCGGTTTCAGGACCAAGGACAGGGAGCTGTCCAATCAGAGAAAGCTGAAGAAGGGAGACCCTGGTGGGGGAAGAGAACTGAAGACGTCACCACAAAGTTCTACAAGGGGCACAGCAGGCCTAACTCTCAGGAATCGTGGAATCTTGGAGTTGGAAGAGATCTGGGGGATCATCCATCTCGTCTGATACTTGGACAGGCATCCTCTCTACAGTGGTCTCTTCTCCTCTGTATAAAGATCTTGTCTTAGATAATCACTAACTATTCTACACAGGGCAAGTTACTTAATTTCTCTCAGCCTCAGTTTCCCTGATTGTAAAATGGAAGATCTGGCTAGAGGCTTTCTAGCTTGAGAGCTAGGAGCCTATAAACTTCCTATGAAGGAGAAAGCACAATTAAATAGTCATTTAAGGTTTGCAAAGGGATTTACATGTCTCAAAACATCACTAGGAGTTAGGTACTGTTCTTATCCTCATTTTATAGATGAGGAAACTGAGGCAGATAGAGGTTCAATAACTTGTCCTCAGGGTCGCATTATCTGAGGAAGAATTTGAACTCAGGTCTTCCTGACTTAAGGCCAATGTTCTAACCACTGAACCTCCAAGTTCCCACTTTCTCCTGGGTGTAATCCATTTTATTTTTGTTAAACCCTCACCTTCCATCTTGGAGTCAATACTGTATTGGCTCCAATGTGTATTGGCTCCAAGGCAGAAGAGTGGTAAGGGCTAGGCAATGGGGGTCAAGTGACTTGCCCAGGGTCACACAGCTGGGAAGGGTCTGAGAGCAGATTTGAACCCAGGACCTCCCATCTCTAGGCCTGGCTCTCAATACACTGAGCCACCCAGCTGCCCCCCCCATTTTATTTTATTTTTAAATCCTTACCTTCCACCTTGGAATCAGTACTGTGTATTGGTTCTAAGGCAGAAGAGTGGTAAGGACTAGGCAAGCTGGTGAAGTGACTTGTCCAGGGTCACACAGCTAAGAAGTGTCTGAGGCCAAATTTGAACCCAGGACCTCCCATCTCTAGGCCAGGCTCTCCATCCACTAAGCCACCCAGCTGCCCCCTCCTCATTTTATTTTTTAAAATAACTAAACTGCTAGAAAGTTTTTCCTGCCATCAAACTCAAATCTGCATCTCTGTAACCTTCCTCCATAGTTCCCAGATCTACTCTCTGGGGTCAAGAAGGAAAGTTTCTTCTTCTTCCAGGGAGCAGCCCTTTTGGTATCTAAAGGTGGAGTTCCTGTGGCCCATTTCTCTCCCATTAAAAATCTTCTTCCCTGAGCTCCAGATCCTCAGTTCCCTCAAGTTCTCTTAGAGCCCAGTGCTGTCCCTGTCCCCTCCTCCCTGAGCTATCCCAGGGCTTGTCCAGCTGGACGTCCCAAACTTCTCCAGTGATCCTCAAGTTTTACTTAATGCCCAGGATAGGGGGAAGAAGGAGCCTCCAAGGCACAGGAACAAGAGGCTACCCTCTCCGGCCTCTGGGGCCGAGAGCTCAGGCCCAGCTGCTTTCCAAGGGCAATTCAGAGCCACCAGATTCTCTTTGGATCAGGACCAAAAGGCTCCATGTTCAACACCTCCCTTTCCCCGGGCTGGAGCCGTGCCCACAGCCACAGACTGAAGAGCCCCGAGGGGAGCCAGAGGTGCAGGGAAGGCTCCCTGGAGCCCACAGGGAAGAGTGAAGAGGCGCGGGTGGGTTGTAAGTTGTGATTGACATGCAGAGACCCTGGAGAAAGAGGGGAGAAGGATGTTCATGGATTCCAGGCTCAGGAGAGGCTCAGAGGCCAGGAGGGGTGAGGGGGAGAATGAGAGAGATGCAGAGTGAGTGTGTGAGGAGGCGAGGGGGGGAAGGAGGGGTCCGGCAGGGGCAGAGCTGAGCGAGTGCGAGTCTAGGATTTTTCCTCCCCTGGGGAAGGGATATGTCTCCGAGCCGAGTGGTCCAGTGGGAAGCGCACAGTGGCCCCATCGAGGCTGACCCCAAGACCCTCGGACGCCACAATTGCTTCTCTTGCCTCATCTGACGAGCCAGCCTTAGTGGGAGACCCCACGAGGGAAGGTCAGGGCTCTGCTGGGTAGGTTGACAGGTTTCTGGCAACCCCACAGGAGGGAGCTGGGGCACAACCTGTTTATCCATATGGTCCTTTCAGAGTCGTTCTTCAACTAGCAGGGGAGCCAGCTTCTATCTTTGGCATCGGCTCCCCCTCCTGAGAAGGCAGGACAGCAGAGCTGGGCCCAGTGCTTGGGGGACCCAAGTATCTCCTTTTGGGGTGAGCCCAAACTTCGGGTGGCCTATCACAACATCCACTCAGGTGACAGAGTCCTGTCTACTGGGGCAGAAGGAAAGATCTGTCTAGGCTTTCTTTAAAAACCTTTCTTTTCTGTCTTAGTAGCAACTCTAAGACAGAAGGGCAAGGGCTAGGCAAATGGGTTAAGTGACTTTCCCAGGGTCACACAGCTAGAAAGTGTCTGAGACCAGATTTGAACCCAAGAGCTCCCAACTCCAGGCCTGGTGCTCTATCTGCTGTGCTACCTAGCAGTTCTTGTCCAGACTTTTTTCAGAGAGGCATTGTAGTTGCTAATGTGCCCACGGTGCTCCCTTGAAGCCAGGGAGATCTGGGTTCAAATCCTACCTCTGACTATGTGACCATAAGTAAGTCATTTAACTCTCTAAGTCTATAAATTGCAGAAAAGCTGCTAACCTGCATGGGTGGAGGGAGTTTCTTCATTGGGGGCTTCTCTATATCAAGGAAATCACACATTTGGTTCCTATTTACAAGGGCTCTGAACTCTCTCCCTCTCCCTCCTTCTCTCTCTCTCTCTCCCTCCTTCTCTCTCTCTCTCTCCCTCTCTCCCCCTCTCTCTCTCTCTCTCTCTCCCTCTCTCTCTGCCTCTCTCTCTCTCTCTCTCTCTCTCTCTCCCTCTCTCTCCCTCTCTCTCCTCTCTCTCTCTCTCTCTCTCTCTCTCTCTCTCTCTCTCTCTCTCTCTCTCTCTCTCTCTCTCTCTCTCTCTCTCTCTCCCTGTCTGTCTGTCTGTCTGTCTGTCTGTCTCTTTCCTTCTGTCTGTCTGTCTGAGATGGTGAAAACCTATTCAGAGTTCTCAGCTGACCTCCTTTTGGTCCACTCATTCCAATGAAGGCCATTTTGAGATTTGACTGTGTCACCCCAGCCTCTCAAAGGTCAGGGAGTCCCTCAAAAATCTCTCCAACTCACAACCCAACTACCAACCCATTTTCTTCCTCCCCCCACCCTGTCTCCAGTTCCTCTGGGCCTGGAATTCAGGGTTTCCTGCAGTAGGCGTCCCTGTCTCAGACCTTACAGAAGTGGGGGCTCCAAGAGGTCCTTAGCCAGGAAGCTAAGACCTCCCCCCACTGCTCCCTGCTCCCCGATGCCTCCGGTGGGCCCTCTTGAGGCCGGCGGCTCCTGCCTTCCTCTCTCTCTCTGTCTGCACTCAGGGAGCTCTGCCCGCCTTACCACAGTTGCCAGGCTGGGGATGTGTTTGACAGAGTTCTCCACCTCCTCTTCCGTCACCTCCACCAAGGTGCAGTTCTCATCCTCCGTGGGCAGCGGCTCCGCCCCGTGCCTTGTGACCCAGGGGTGCAGCTTCAATGAACAATAGGAGGGGTGAGGGGTGGGGGGCACCCCCAGGAGGCCAGAAAGCAACACGAGGACCTGCTGGCTGGACAGAAAGGGCATGCGGGGAGGGGAGAACCCCCCAGATACACATGCAGGCATGGGGGTGGGCAGGCCAGGCAGATGGATGGCGGCACGAAGCAGGAGGAGAGAGAATCAGAAGGAAATATGGAAAGGGGAGGAGGAAGGACCACGAAATCACCCACACCTTGGACTTATTTCCACATCCACTCTGGAGAACCACTTTCGATCCTGCTAAGGCTGATGACGTGGGAGAATTCTTATTGTCTTGGGTCCCGCTTCCATCGCCGCCCCCCTCCAACCTGATCATCCCCCCCGTTGCTCGTCCCAGTCTGGGGAATGAGCCCTGAATTGAAGCATCAGCCGGGTGGGAGTTCAAATCCTGACTTGGTAGCTTCACCCCTATTTGACCTTGGATCAGGCATTCCCCTCCGAGGGCCTCAGTTTCCTCATTTGTAAAATGAAGGCTGCGGACAAGATGCCTGTTAAGTCCCTTCCGGCTCAAGATTTGTGATCTGGGGGCAATCCTATGAATGGTCTCCCCATTTCACAGAAGGGCACCAACAAGGCTCGGGGAAGACAGTCACTGGACCCAAGGGGCTACAGGCCCTGGGCATCCAAGCTGGAAAAAGAGACTCCAGGAGCCCTGAACCTTCCCCCGGGCTCGGGCTCGGAGCTTGCTCCCAGACTGCCTTCCCAAGAAACATCCCGTTTCAGCGTCATTCCTCCCCCTTCAAACACCGGTTGGGGTTCCAAAGCTGCTTCCACTTGTTGGCTAGGGATAAAGCCCTTCCTCCGCCCAGCTGTCCTGGCCAGGCAGCTCAAGGGGGTGGGGGCTGTCCAGACAAAGCCCCCTCCCCTCCTGAGTCTCTGGGAGATGCAGCCACTCCCCTAAGGACCCTGGACAGCTCAAGGCATTCCCCATGGAACAGAGCCAGCAGCCTGGGGAAAGTGGGCAGGACGGTGGGACCACAACTGGCCAGGGCGGGGATAGGGACACACACAATGCCGGTGCCTCTCTCTGGGAGGCTCAGGGAGGCCCAAAGGTGGCACGATATGGGAGGGGAGCTCCAGCCCCTGATGACAGCGGTGAGCCCGGGCCGGGGCAGGGGAAGCCAGCCAAACACGTCAAAGCACGTAGGACAGAGATTAAGCCACATGATGTGCCTGCTGCCCGTGCCCACGCCCCAAGCCTGGCAGCCCCCGTGTCTGTACTGGCCGGCAGTACCTTGATTTCAGGAACGATGATCCTGGACTCCGGGTTCTTGTCCAGCATGCGGACAATCAAGTCTTTCAGATCATCGGCAATATCCGGTCTGGGGATGGAGAGAAGAGATGGTCAGCCGGCCACCCAAAGAAAGACAAGAACAGGGGCAGCTGGGTGGCTCAGTGGATGGAGAACCAGGTCCTGGGTTCAAATGTGGCATCAGACACTTCCCAGCTGTGTGACCCTGGGCAAGTCACTTGACCCCCATTGCCTAGCCCTTACCACTCTTCTGCCTTGGAGCCAATATACAGTATTGATTCCAAAATGGAAGGTGAGAGTTAAAAAAAAAAAGACAAAAACAGGTCCTGCCCTTGAGAAGCTTATATTCTAATAGGGGAGACAAGCATGAATGTCAATATATAGAGTATAAATATAAGGAAAAGGTGGTTTATAAATATATTTATAAATATAAATATTATAAATAGATATGTAAATATTAAATATATTATAACTATCTAAACATATCTATATATGTAAATATTAAATATAACTATCTAATATATTTATATGTGTGAATGTTAAATATATTATAACTATCTAAACATATCTATGTATGTGAATATTAAATCTATTAGAACTAAATATATCTTTATATGTAAATATTAAATATATTATAACCATATAAATATCTCTCTATGTAAATATAAACAGGATAAATATAATGTTGGGGAGGGCATTAGCTACTGGGAAATCCAGGAAAGACCTCCTATAGAAGGTGGTGCCTGAACTACATCTTAAAGGAAGAAAGGAACTCTGTTACTACAGGGAAGGAAGGAGGGCATTCCAAACAAGGGAAATAGCCTGTGCAAAGGCATGGAGATGGGAAATGGAGGCACTGAAGGCCAGAATTAGGGCAGCAGCCCTGTGAATAAAGAAAAGTGACTAAGTTTAAGATCGATTCTAGAGGGCTTGATGGTACTTACTGGTCTGGGAACTCCAGAGCCTGGCTTTTGATCTTACTGTGCAAAGACAAGATCCGTTCATCCATAAAAGGGCACTAGAGAAAAGAGTCCAAGAGGGAGGAATCAGTTGGCTCCAGTGGTATGCTGAAGCCAACTGGTATGAGCTCCAGAGAGACAGATGATTGTTAAATTTTCAGTGGGAGCATTTACACCTTGGAAACTGCAAATGCTACATATCAGGGCTTGCTTCATTGATAGTCTAGACTTGGGAAAATGCAGGCAAAAATGGAAATATTGCAGATAACAGTTAAGAAGTATGCTGTATCTACATTTTCCCTCCCAGAGAGATAGTTGTTAAATATTTCCCAGCACACCTTTGGCTGGCTCCCATTCATCTCTCTAGGAATATTCACGAAAAGACAACCCTTGTGTCAAAGGGACCATCCTCTGGACACTTAGTCTGGGGGACCAGGATGTGTGTCCTAGTTGGGGAAACTGAGGTAGACCCAGAATAATGGTGATACTAATAATAGTAATAATTATGCTGAGATTACTAGTTAGCATTGATATAATGCTTTAAGCATTATATTTATAATATATATATAATATATATATTTAAGCACTTTACAAATATTATCTCACTGTATCTTTACAACAATCCTGAAAGGCAGTTCATTTTACAGATGAGGACACTGAGGCAGCCAAGTCAATTAACTTGCCCAGAATCACATAGCTTGTGTCTGAGACAACGCTTGGACTCCCAGCCATGGTGCCCCTTTGAATATAAGAGACTCAACACAGTTTTTGTACAGTTGGGTCAGTATCAACTTATGAATGCTGGATTTTGAGTCCTAAGACCTGGGTTAAAATTCTGGTTATTCACTTATTTACTATTCACTTCAGGACCCCAGGCCTCAGTTTCCCCATCCATAAAATGAAGGGCTTGGACTCAATGGTCTCTAAGGTCCTTCCCAGCTCTATGATCATATGGGAGGGAATGCTTGATGATCAATTAGGGAGGAAGTGGGGAAGAATAGGACCACTGGGTTACCTGGCCAAAGACGAAGCAGTACAAGGTCACTCCCATGGCCCATACGTCCAGAGCCTGAAAAGAGAAGATGCCCCAGCAGGTGGGATGGAGAGAATAACAAGAGCAGCAGCAGAAACAACTGGAATCTTTTTTTTTCATTCAATTATATTTTCTTTTTCCCCAATTATGTGTAAAAACAATTTTTAATACTCATTTTCTAAAATATTGAGTCCTAGATTGCCTCCTGCCTCCCTCTCTGCCTTTCCCCTCCCCAAGATGGCAAGCAATTCGATCTGGGTTGCAAGTATACAATCACACAAAACAGATTTCCATATTGGCCACAAACAACTGGCATTCTTAAAGGATTCTTGAAAATTCTCAAATTTAAAATTCTAAAAATTAAAATAAAATTCTAAAAATCTCCTTTTAGCCTTGAAATGACCCTGCAGGGACGCTGCAAGCAGTCACGAATAGCTCCCTTTTACAGATGAAGAAACAGGCATAGAGTAACAGCAAGCATCGTTGATCCAAGGTCTCCCTGTCCACTACCCTGAATCCCCCAAGTCTGATAGGTGACCTTTTTTTAAACTCTTACCTTCTGTCCTTTATCGGTCCCAAGGCAGAAGAAAACCAGCTCTCCCTGGCACCTCCCAGCCCCTCCATGCCAAGATGCCACCTGTGTCCCCTTTCCCTGCTCCCCCCTTTTTTCCCGAGAGGAGAGGGATCATCCTGTTTCCCTGTGCGTATATCCCTGGCACTAAGCACACAATAAATGTATAACGAATGCCTCTTCTCTTTTTCGAAGCCCCTTAGAGTGCCTCCCCAATGTACCAGGTCAAAGAGACACTTTGTTCCCTAACTGCCAGCCCAACCAACCTTCCCAGAGAAGATCTTCCGAGTCTCGGACAGCGTTTCAGGCGCCATGAAGGCGGGAGTGCCCACAGTGTTGGTGAGGAGGGCATCGGTTCCCTTGAATTCGTTGCTCACACCAAAGTCAGCGATCTTGATATGTCCATCCTCTCCAACCAGGAGGTTGGAAGGCTTTATATCCCGGTGGATGATCTTCTGGTAATGCACTGGGGTGGAAGGAGGTTCATGTCAGCCTCCTGCACTCACACAATCGACCCAGTGTTTCCCCCCACTCTATCCACCCTAGAGCACCAATAGTACTGTCCCCATTCTACAGATGAGGAAACTGAGGAGGTAAGGTAAAGTCAAAGTCACACAGCTGGAAAATGGTAGCCTGGACTCAAACCCAGACCTCCAGAGACCAATCCACATGCTTTTTTCACCCTCTAGAATGGGAAAAGCTGTCAGGGAAAATTTTTCATTCCCCCAGGGATAATCAAGGCTAGCCAGGAATCTGGAAGTCTGTTTCTTGTAGCAAAGCACCTGGCCTGATTTTTCCCAGTTTCTGCTTTCTCCCCATTCCCCTCCACTGCCCCAATTCCAATCTTGCTCTGAGAGAAAGGGAAAAACAGGGGGCAGCTGGGTGGTTCATTGGAGCAAGAGCCAGGACTGGAGGCAGAAAGTCCTGGGTTTAAATCTGGTCTCAGACACTTCCTAGCTGGTTGACCCTGGGCAAGTCACTTTGCCTAGCTCTTACTGCTCTTCTGCCTTAGAACTAATATATAGCATTGAATATAAGGAGGTAAAGGTTGAAAAAGAAAAAGAAAAGGGGAAACATAAGTCCATCGTCTATTCCCGCTAAAGTTGTTACTGTTGTTGAGTCATTTCAGTCATGTCCAATTCTGTGCACACCTCATTTGGGGTTTTTTTGGTAGAGATATTGGAATGGTTTCTCGTTTCCTTCTCCAGTTCATTTGACAGATGAGGAAACTGAGGCAAACAAGATTACACAACAAGTAAGTGCCCTTTGGCCAGATTTCAACTCATGAAATTGAGTCTTCTGACTCTAGGCCCAGCATTCTCTGCGCCATGGGGAGCACGAACTCCCACTAAAAACTGAAGGCCAATAATGGGAAGCGATACTTCACAAATTATCCTTCTTTTCCAAAAATGGACACATTTTATATATAGTTTATTGCTTTCACTGACTGGCTCCCAAATAAGAGAGGCAAATTGGGAAATCTAAACATGTTTTCATGAGGCACCTAGGTAGTAAACTGGGCCTAAAGTCAGGAAGAACTGAGTTCAAATCTAGCCTTAGATACTTACTAGTGTGACCCTGGGAAAGTCACTTCACCCTATTTGCCTCCATTTCCCCATCTGTAAAATGAGCTGGAGAAGGAAATAGCCAACCATTCCGGTGTCTTTGCCAAGAATATCCCAAATGAGGTCATGAAGAGTCAGATACTTCCTAGCTGTGTGACCCTGGGAAAGTCACTTCACCCTATTTGCCTCAGTTTCTTCAACTGTCAAATGAGCCAGAGAAGGAAACAGCAAACCACTCCGGTGTCTTTGCCAAGAATATCCCAAATGAGGTCATGAAGAGTCAGATATTTCCTAGCTGTGTGACCCTGGGAAGGTCACTTCACCCTATTTGCCTCTGTTTCCCCATCTGTAAAATGAGCTGGAGAAGGAAACAGCCAACCACTCCAGTGTCTTTGCCAAGAAAATCCCAAATGAGGTCATGAAGAGTCAGATATTTCCTAGCTGTGTGACCCTGGGCAAGTCACTTCACCCTATTTGCCTCTGTTTCCCCATCTGTCAAATGAGCTGGAGAAGGAAATGGCCAACCACTCCAGTGTCTTTGCCAAGAAAACCCCAATTCGGGTCACAAAAAGTCAGACGTGACTAAACCCAACAAAAACAATCTGCCCATTCTAGTCTCCCCTGCTCCCACCAGGAAATTCAGGAAAACCAGAAAGGCGCCCACTCTCCTCCCGGACTTGGGCAAGGCCAGCTTACAGTATTCAATGCCTTTGATCAGATCTTGAAAGTAGAACCGGGCCTGATCCTCAGTCAACGGCTTAACTGTTGGCACCTCCATCACAGGCCTGAACATTCATTGGCAAAAAACAAAAAACAATAATAATAAATCTAATTAGGTCAGTGTAAGCGGTCCCCTCCCCCTGCTCTTGGGCAACATGGTGGAGCTCCTGGCCTGGATACTCACCCCTGGTTGACCAGCTCAAACACTGTAAGGAAAGAGAGAAGGTGACAAATTGGAAGCTGATCATTCCCCAATCTCCAGGCTTGTCTTCCCCTCCCTGCCCCAACCCATGGCCCCGGCCAACTAAAGTTCATTTTATTCTACCAAAGTTTTCCAATCTAAGTTTACACTCCGAAGGGATTGGGGAAAGAAGGGGGAAAGAACTAAATTCTTCAGAAAATGAGGGTTAAAATCCCTGGAGAGTCGCAGCCCCCCTGTCATTCTTGGGAGAAGAAGCAAATATTAAAACCCACATTTCCAAAGCACTTTGAGGATCATAAAACCAACAGCCTGGGCAGGTGGGCCATGCAAGAGTTATCAACCCCATTCTACAGATGAGGAAACTGAGGCTCAAACATAAAGGAATTCGTCCATGACTAGGCCCACTGACAGCATCAGAAGCAGGATTCAAACCCAGATCTCCCGGTTCCAACCAGGATATGAGACCTCCTTTCCCCACAGTGGGTTGCTATTGTGTGCCACAGTACAGCATCGATGCTCCACGTCTTACATCCAAAATGGATGTGAAGTAGAAGAGCACAAGTTAGGACGGGCAGCTCCGGGGCCACAACGGAAGGTGCGACGTCGACATGTTTTGGAAAAAGACTTCAGGGAAGAAGGCAAGAAGAGAGTCTCCTCAACCTGGTGTCCGAGCAGCTGGCCAATCGCAGATCTGGCCAACGTTGCTCGATGGGATGCTCAGCCTTCGTGGCTGAGGGCTGGGAAATATCTGAGGTCAGATTTGAACCCAGAATCTCCCAGTCTTAAGACCTGGCTCTCACCCAGATGCCCCCTATTTTATGCATTTAAAAACATGGCAGCCAGTGGTAACTGGTGGTTGATAACACAGTGGATCAGGGCTGAGCCTCCAGGGGAAGACCCACATTTAGTCCAAGAAGAGAACATCCCTGCGCCATTTGGAAATGATGAATGAAGAATCCAGAGAAATGCCAGAAGACTTGTAGGAACTGATACAAAGTACAGGAAGTTGAACCCAAGAAACAACATTTTCCCAGCTGTGTGACCCTGGGCAGTCACTTGACCCCCATTGGCTAGCCCTAACCACTCTCTTGACTTGGAACCAATACACAGCATTGATTCCAAGATGGAAGGTAAGGGTTAAAAAAAGAAAGAAAGAAAGAAACAATGTAGACAGAGAACAAGACAATATAAGTAAAGCCAGGACAGCAAGGTGGCTCAGTGGATAGAGAGCCAGGTCTAGAGACAGGAGGTCTTAGGTTAAAATCTAGATTGAAAACCAGGCTTGGAGGTTCTGGATTCAAATTTGGTCTCAGGTACTTCTCAGCTGTGTGACCCTGGACAAGTCATTTTACCTCCATTGCCTAGCCCTTACCATACATCTGCCTTGGAACCAATACACAGTATTGATTTTAAGATAGATGATAAGTGTTAAATACATATATATATATATATAAAAGACATATATTATTATATTGTATTGTATTATGTTGTGTTATATATTATATTATTATATTATGTTATGTTATGTTATATTGTATTATATTGCATGACATTATATATGTATGTGTGTAAATATACACATATGCATATGAAAGTAAAACCATCCTAGCTAGGCATTCAAAACTCAGGACAAACGCAATGGAGAATATTCGTCAGTGTTCTGCTTGTCTTTGGTCTGATATCAGAGTTATCGGATATATTCTCCCTTTCTATAAATACACGAGTAAAAAGGGTCATGTATTATGGGACTCCAACATGTTATTATTAGGCAGTTTAAGCCAACTCTTGTGGGGACAGTCGATAGGGCATTGGACTGGGAGTCAAGAAGACCTGGGTTCGAATCTCTCCTCCCACATTTAACTAACCTGGATACTCTGGCCAGTTTCTTCATCTATAAAGTCAGTGCGGCGAGATCACGATTAGAGTGACTAATAAATCTCCCAAAGTAGTCACAAGTATTTGAGCTCAAATTATTCCAAATTCTAATTCTGTGAAATATGGTTATTCATTCCAGACCAGAGGAAAATGTGATGCAAATCCGAGTGATGCAACTACTTCAATGATGAACCCACGTAATTATTCGCATTATTATCTGCACTGGGTAACATAAATATTTGCATTATTTGCACTCATCAGGGCCTCACTATAGAACAGATTTGCCTCAGGATTTTTTTGGTGAGGAAAGCACTTAGCTATAATTCATATTTGTAGCTTTCTGATTCTCTTCAGGATTTATCATTCTAATTCAGCCTTTTTATCAATGAGCTAGATCCAGGGACAGATGGTGTGCTCTGCGCAGATCAGGAGACGGCAGGAAGTGCGGTAGGATGGCTAGCATGCCCGAATGACAGAATTAGGATTCCAAAAAGCAAATCTTGACAGCCTAGGAGAATGGGGCGGAACTGAATACCATAAAATATAATGGGGACAAATGGGAGATCTCACACTTGGGCTGCCAAAAATAAAATCAACTTCACAAGTACGGGATGGGGAAAGAGGTGGTTGGGCCACGGTTCCTGTGTTCATTCATTGATATGAAAAAGAGCTGAGGGCCATAGTGGATCGGAAGCAACAATCGACTCTGGGAGCCAAAGAAGCCAATGGGATCTTAGGCTGCATGACCAGGGAGTCTAATGTCTAGAATGAGAGAGGTGACCACACTGTGCCCCTCTGCCCTAGACATGATTAGCTCTGGGCATGTTCTAGGAATTACACTAAAATAGATGGATAGTGTACGGAGAAAAGTGAGAAGACTGAAGACAGGACAATGCAAAGTTAAAGCACCCAGAATTATTTAGTCTAGGGAAGAGAAGGCTAGGGGAGGGAGAGAACATCCTTGACTTTGAAGGGCTATCATGTACAAGAGGGAACTGGACTTGGCCCCCGGGGGGAAGAATCGGGAACAATAGGCTATATTTGGAGAAAGGATGATATGATATATGATACAATGTGATATTATGTTATGTTATATTACATTATAGTATAGTATACTATATTACATTGTTTTGTATTGTTACAGTATATTTTGCTGTTATATTTGTTATATTTTTATTATATTGATTATATTATATTACATTGTGCTACATTGAATTGTATTCTATTCTATTATATTGTTTTCTATTGTGTTATATTGTTATGTTGTTAGATTATGTTATGTTATATATTATATTATTACATTATGTGATGTTACATTATATATTATATTACGCGATGAGATGTTATAATGTAATAATAATAGCTTGTATATCTATATATATAATTTATTAATGTTTACAAAGTGCTTTATATGTGTTAACTCATTTGATCCTCACAATAACTTTATGGGGTATGTGCCATTATAATTCCCATTTTACAAATGAGGACATAAAAGCCAAAAGAGGTTAAGGGACTTGGCCAAGGTCATACAACTAGCACATGTCTAAGGCAAGATTTAAGCACAGGATTTACTACGTCTATCTCTCTAGCCACTGGATCCTTTAGCTGCCTATAAGAAAAAATTCCCTAATAATGGAAACTGTCCATAAGAGAATTGGGCAGCTTCAGGAGCCCTCGAGTGCCCCGTGCCTAGAGATCTCTAAGCAGAGGCTGGCCAGTTCTTAGTTGCAGTGGGGAAGGATGTCGTAGAAGGGAGACTTGGCCACTTCCTCCATCCATCTTAGGCTAGATGATGTCTGAGGTCCCCACCAGCCCTGAGATGCTAGGATTTCCAGAGAGGAGTTTCCCAAGATGCTTTGGGTGAGGGCAGGATCTTTGGACCATGTAGCCAGTTTCCCAGGGAGACTCTACTCCTCTACACACATTTGTTCTGGTTAATTTTTTCATTCAAGTCTCAAGTGCTTTGAAGTCCCATCTGGCATGCCGTACAATGAGCCTGCCGTGTAGATTATCCGCAGTGTCAAAAGCCATGGCTGCTGCCTTCTCCCTCGTGCCCACTCTCCTCTCCACTCCCGGGACATCGAGTCCTCCCTGCCCTCTGCTATTCAGCACACTCAGGAAATACAAGTTCATTTTCATATCAGCCCAATTCAAACACAACCAGAAAGATGGACACAGAAAAGCGACATGATCCGGAACGCAGCCCCACTTCCAACAGAAAGGACTGTCCATGGTTTTTTCTATGTGTGCTTTTTTTTTTTTAATCACCTGGGACTTTAGTCCGTTAAGAGAATCGGCAAAGTAGTGCAGTAGAGAGAGCCCTGGTTTTGTAGTCAGGAAGACCAGAATTTAAATCCAGCCTTTACCACTTACTAGTTGTGTGACCCTGGGCTAATCATTTAACTCTCTGCCTCAGT
This sequence comes from Monodelphis domestica, assembly GCF_027887165.1. Taxonomy (NCBI): domain Eukaryota; kingdom Metazoa; phylum Chordata; class Mammalia; order Didelphimorphia; family Didelphidae; genus Monodelphis; species Monodelphis domestica. The sequence goes on from NC_077229.1 coordinate 45,347,764, forward strand.
TTCCTCATCTGTAAGATGAGAATAATAATATCACCTATTGTCCAGTTGTAAGAATCAGATGAGATAATATTCATAAAGTCCTTAGTAGGCACTTAAACACATGTTTCCTTCCTTCTTGTCAGCACCAATAAGTAAAAGTAGATTACAGAGGCAGTTAGGCAGCTCTAGACTGGAGATGAAAAGTCCTGGGTTCAAATCTAGCCTCAGACACTTCCTAGTTGTATGACCCTGGGCAAGTCTCCTAACCCCCACTGCCTAGCCCTTACTGATCTTCTGCCTTGGAACCAATATACAGTATCGACTCCAAGACAGAAGGTAAGGGTTTAAAAAGTAAATTGTTACAGTGGTTGTTAGCCCCTGTTGCCCCCTATTGTACTGGAATCTCCATGAGGATAGGGCCTTTCTTCTACTATCTCAAAAGTCCATTGATGGGGCTCTAGATGGTACCTCAGAGACCTTTTGGTCCAACCTCCCCTGTATCCCATAGACATGGAGTCAGGGAGTTCTGAGTTCAAATCCAGCCTTAGGCACTGGTTGCTTGCTTTCTCTCATTCTCTCTCTTTCTATATATTTATATGTATACATATATGTATATACATACAGCTATAGATATATACATAGGTATACAGATATAGACAGAGACAGTCAGATGATAGGTAGATACAAAGAGAGACAGATAGATGGATAGATGGATGGATGGAAGGATGGATGGACGGATGGATGGATGATGGACAGATGGATGGATGGATGGATGGATGATAGATGGATGGATGGGTGGGTGGGTGGATGGATGGATGGATGGATGGATGGATGGATAGACAGATGGATCGATGGATGGATAGATGGATGGATAGATAGAAAGACAGACAGATAGATAAACAGAGAGACAGAGAGCTCCATGACCCTGGGCAAGTCATTTACCTGCAGTCTGCCTCAGCTTCCTCATCTGAAAAATAGTGGGTAATAATAGCACCTCATCTACCTCCCAAGGTCAAATGAGATCTCCTATGAGCAAGGCACTTTACAAAGCTTAAAGTGCTGTAGAAGTCCTAGCTTTTATCATCATTTTGCAGATGAGTAAATTGAGGACCAGAGAGGGGAATACAGAGAATGCCCAATGTCATACAGGGAATATCAGAGTCAGGATCTGAGCCCAGGTCCTCTGACTCAATGAAAGGTATAATGGAGAGAAAGCTGGCCTCAAAGCCAGGAGGGCCTGGGTCCAAATCCCATCTTTGATACATGCTGGTTGTATGACAAGTCACTTAACCCTTAAATGTCCTGTAAGTTGCAAAGAAGGGGCTGATCTGCATGAGTAAAGGGAGTTCGCTATACCAAAGAAACCATAGGTCCAGCTCCTTCTCCCTGGCCTGTCCTCTGCTCTCAGAGTCAGAACTTCGTCACTATACTGAGCTGCCCACTTGGAATCAGGAAGACCTAGATTTGAATCCTGCCCCAGACACTCACTAGCTGTCTGACTATAAACAAGTAACTGTTCCAGGTCTCTGTTTGCTCATCTGTAAAATGGGCATGATAATAGCTCCTACTCCACACCAGGTTGTCAAAAGGCTCAAATGAGATGATGGGTGTAAAGTGCCTAGAGAACCTTTAAGTACCAAAGAAACATGAGTTATTGTGACAAATGAAGGGGCCAGCGCAGCAAGGAGAAGAGAAAAGGCCATTGGGAATTTGGCTGGCACAAGACGGGGCCAGCAGAAGAGAAAGGTGGCTTTCTTACCCATGTACAGATGGTCCTCATTTGGGTCATCCAGGACCTGTCAAGAAAGACACAAAAATGGGAAAAGTTAGGAGAGAAGAGAGCGGAGAGGGCATAAGGTCAGTCTGAGCTTTAGTGGCAGGTTCACTACACTCTCCATACTGAAGACAGGGACGTGAGGAATTGTTGGGCATTCGCCCAAGGCTTGGGATCTAAAAACTCATTCCTGGTCCAACATGGCCAGCTCTAGTGGGCCATACTCAGACTTCCAGAACCAGCACAGAAAGCCCCACAAATTCTGTCTTTCTTCCCCTCACACACCGTCCTTCTTTGTGTTTGTAAAGTTTCCAGGTTACACAGTGATATATATAGATTGGAGAAAACTATCTGTAGTCAGTAAGACCTGGGTCAGATCCCTCCACTCACAGGGTGGCTATATAATCTCTGGACGAGTCTCTTAACTCCTTGGGGGCCCAGAAACCTCCCTAGGACTTACCTACCAAGCCTCAGAGGTAGCAAAAGGAGTTTCCTACATTGATAAAATCAAATTTCAGCATCAAAATGAAGCTAAGCAGGACCTGGAGGGGTCACGTGGCCCCACGTCCTGTCCCCAAGTAGAGAGGTTCTCAGGCAAGGGGTCAGCAAAATACTGCCCAGTGAAAACGACTTTTGATACCTTTTCCGCAAGATTATCAGATAATAGATATAGACCTGGAAAGGGCCTTTGAGGTTCTCCCATCTTAAAGAACTGAAGCCTAGAGAAGTCAAGGTCACACAGCGGGAGAAATGTCTAAAGCAGGACTTGAATCCAGTCTCCCTAATTCCAAGGCCAATGCTCTATCCATCACACCACACTGTCTCTTGACAAATGCATCAAGATCCAGTTCTCAAGACCAGAGAATAATTGTTGTTGTTGAGTCATTTCAGGCAAATCTGACTCTTTGTGACCCTATTTGGGATAGATACTGGAGTGGTTTGCCGTTTCCTTCTCCAGCTCATTTTTACAGATGAGGAGACTGAGGCAAATAGGGTTAAGTGACTTGCCCAGGATCACACAGCTAGGAAGTGTCTGAGGCTAGATTTGAACTCAGGTCTTCCTAACTCTTGGCCCAGCACTCTCCACTGCACCACCTAACGTTTATTATTAGAGCAGATAAATTCCCATCTGTATGATTGATTAATAGTTGTCCAAAGTATTTTGGCCTCCCTGCCCCTCTCCTCCCCAAACTTCTTTGCAGAGGTGGAGGACCTCAGATATATAATACTGCATATAACAGCTGCTGAGATGCTAGTTTTGCTAAACTGTTTCTTCCCACTTTTTTTATTCGTTGTCATGAGAAAATGGTTCTCTGAAAGGACGATAGGAGGGCTACACTGGAAAATGTAGTTAATATTTAAATAAAAGCAATAAATATTTATTTTTAAACCTTTACATTCTGTCATAGAATAGCCACTAAGTATGAGTTCCAAAGCAGAAGAGTGGTAAGGATTAAATGACTTGCCCAGGGTCACACAGCTAGGAAGGGTCTGAGACAAGATTTGAACCCAGGACCTCCTGTTTCTAAGCCTGGATCTCCATCTACTGAGCCACCCAGCTGTTCCCCAAATTTACTTTTTTTAAAGAAAGTGTTTTGTCCTTTGCCATTGTAGATTTGCTCGTTAGCAGACGCCTGTAGCTTCTGTTCTTGGGTAGAACCTCAGGTTCCAAACCATGCCATAATCTCCAGGTCTCCTAAACTAGGCTCTCATTTGTGTTCTGGCTCCATGATCTCAAAGCTGCTCTGCCCTCGTCCTTCTCCTCCCACTTTCCAGGTGTCTCACCTCCACCAGCTTCACCACATTGGGATGGTCCAACTTTTTGAGAATAGCAATCTCTTGGTAGACCTGTTCAATGGGACCCTTGGGCTGGATGCAGCCTTCCGAGGCGGGTTTGGTGCCACGGGGTGGGGGGCGACCTGATGGGGAAAAGCAAACACGACACCCTATGAGGAGCTTTTGAGGCTGGAGGAAGAGTTAGTCATTCCAGAAAGAAAGTCTGGAAATGGGAAGCCATGATAATGGGAGCTCTGCCCTGCTCAGCCACCTCGGACAATTCTGTTCAGTGGCGATCAAACTCCTGATCATGGAATCCTAGGCACAGCCTGGTACCAAGAGACCTTCAGGGCCCAGTTTCCCATTATTGCTATTTACACATGGTACATTCCAGCCTCTCCTGTCCCTGTTCCTTTTTCAGACACTTCTTTATGGAATGCCATCCCCACCCTCCCATCTTGGCCTGCTGATAGCCCATCCTTGCTTCAATAGTTCCGCCTTCTGAAGCATTGGATGATGTGGGGCAGGCCGGAACACTGGCTCAAGTCTAAGAAAATGAAATTTAGAAGGAATTGGGTTTAAAAAAATCACCTACATTAGAACAAGAGAGGAGGACAGGGGACACAGATAACCATTTAACTGAAAAAAAGCCTAGAAATTTTAGTGGACTACAAGTTCAATATGGCGGCCAAGAAAACCAAGGTCATCTGAGGCTACATTAAGACTGATGGGGCTTCCATCTACTCTATATTACCCAGTTGTCTATACATTGGGGGGATGGAGGGGAAGTGGAAACTTTCCTTTTCTTCAATGTTTTTTCAATTTTCTTTTGCTTATGAATAATAATGAGTAAACATAATCACTGGACCAACAATGGAGCAATAAGATGACTGTATATAGAGCTTGTTACATGTGGTACAGTTACTTTTAAGTGGATATAAAATTGAACAAGGTAGTAACAAAATTATTAATTTTTCCCCTTCTGTGCTACTTCCAGTGGTGGATAGAGAGGTGAGGAGGAGGGGTGTGGAGGCCAAGAAGAGAAAGGAGGAGGTGAAGGCCAAGGAGAAAGTGGATAGAGGGGAGCCAAGAAGAAAAGGGAGGAGGTGGAGGCCAAAGGAAAGGGGATGGAGAGGTCACGAGAAGAAAGAAGGAGGTAGAGGCCAAGGGAAAAGAGGAATGTAGCAGCCAAGGGGATAGAAGGGAGCCAAGAGGAAAAGAAAGGATATGGAGGCTAATGTGAAGAAGAAATGTAGAGGCCAAGAGGAAAAGGAAGGAGGATGCCAAGGGGAAGGGGGAAAGAAGGGAACCAAGAGGAAAAGAAAGGATATGGAGGCTAATGTGAGGAAGAAATGTAGAGGCCAAGAGGAAAAGGAAAGAGGATGCCAAGGGGAAGAGGGATAGAAGGGAGCCAAGAGGAAAAGAAAGGATATGGAGGCTAATGTGAAGAAGAAATGTAGAGGCCAAGAGGAAAGGGAAGGAGGATGCCAAGGGAAAGAGGGATAGAAGGGAGCCAAGAGGAAAAGAAAGGAGATGGAGGCTAATGTGAAGAAGTGTAGAGGCCAAGAGGAAAAGGGAGGAGATAGAGACCAAAAGAAAGGAGGGGTGTAGAGGTCAAGGAGAGAGGAATCTCCAGGGTGTTTGGGGAGGACTGGCACCTCTGATGTAAGAGCTTGCCAACCCCTTTTCAGGCTGCTCATCCACCTTCGGGGTCTACCTTTCGCCCAACTCTCACTTGTGGCTCCAAGAAGGTACAGAATGCACAGCAGCCATAGATAGACCAGTGAAACCTTCTCGACAGGTGGAATAAACCAGGCTCCCAACAGACCTCAGAACTGGCAGTGAGTGAGGAGAATGTCCACCCCAAGCACGTGAAGACTTCCCCCAGTGGAATGGGAGGATGAGAACAATTTGTTCCAATGGCCATAAAGGCAGCTAGCTGGCCAAGGAGTAGCATTGAAGCCAAGGGGAAACGGGAGGTGAAGGCCAAGGAGAGGGAGGGGGTGAAGAGGAGGCCAAAGGAAGGAACAAGGCAGGCCAAACTGACCAAGAACATCTCCCGTCCAGTCTCCTCCTCTGCCCCTGTCTCTCCCTGCACAGGGTGCCCTGCCCATCCTCCCTTGAACCATTTAACTCCCTCATACTCACGTGGGAAGCCCGCCTGCCGCACCAGCTTCTTTTTGGAAAGCACCTTCATGGCCTGGAAGAAAGAAGCCCCAAGGCCCTGGTTACTGTTGGGGGATGCTCCAATGGGGGATGTGGATTCTGCTTCTATCCCAGGATCCTCATGCTAAGCCCTAGCCCTCCCCAGACCCCCACAGCCCTGATCTGAGCACAGAAAGCATAGTAACGCTCGGACAGACCCTTCCAGGCTGGTGGGAAGCTCCAAAGGGTAGGATTTCCTGTCAAATAAAGGGGCCAAGGGAGACGGACTTCGGGGGAGACTATTAAAAAACATCCATCCACTGAGAGATGGTGTGGTCTAGGAGAAAAGAGCCAGGACTTGGGGATTAGGAGCCCTGAGGGTTGTAGTCTCTGTGACTGCTCATTGTATGACTTCAGAAAATCCTTTCCTTTGGCTGTGCCTCAGTTTCCCCATCTGTAAAAATGGGGACAAAACCACTTTATGAATCCAGAGGGTTGGTTCCATCAGAGAAGCCTATCATTCTATGGCTCCTAAGACCATATGAGATCACACGTGTAAAGCATTTTGCATATCTTATGGTAACATGTAAATGCTAGCTATTATTATTATTATTATTATCATCATCATCATCGCTTTGGAGCTTGAAAGGTCCTCAGAGGTTCTCACTCTTGGGCAACTGGATGGCTCTGTGTCTAGTGTTAGACTTGGGGTCAGGAAGACCTGAGTTCAACTGCTTTCTGGAGTCTTTACTAGTTGTCTGACCTTGGCCAAGTCACTCTCAGCCTCAGTTGCCTCATTTGTAAAATGGGGACAATTAGAGCATCTACCTCTCAAAGTTGTTGGAAGGATTAAATAGATAATGTGTACAGAGCATTTTACAGACCTTAAAGTACTTTATAAATGCTAGCTATTATTATTATTTCAAATTCTTCATTTTACCAAGGAGGAAACAAGAGTCCCAGAGACATCATAAGTAGTAAAGCAGCAAACCAAAGATTCTGTCTCCCTTGCTGTGGTTCAGTGGAAAAGAGAGTTGGACTTGTCCTCACTGGTCCCAAGCTCAAAAACTAGCTTTGACATTTGGTTAATAATAACCCCACCCCCAAACAGGGGAAGCTGGGTAGCTCAGTGGTTTGAGTCAGGCCTAGGGATGGGAGGTTCTGGGTTCAAACTTTATCTCAGACACTTCCCAGCTGTGTGACCCTGGCCAAGTCATTTAACCCCCATTACTTAGCCCTTACCACTCTTCTACCTTGGAGTTAATACACAGTACTGATTCCAAGACAGAAGGTAAGGGTTTAAATAATAACAATAATAATAATAACCCCCCATTGACTCAGGGCATGCTCTATCCAGCGCCTCAGTTTCTCCATCAGTAAAATGAGGGTCCTAGACTCTGAGGTCTCTTCCAGCTCTAAATCTGAGTCTAGGTGACCTCAGAAAACCCTCCAGCTTGAACATTCTTTGATACTGCAGCCTGTTAAGCCCCCGATAAGCTCTGGGAACGCTGGGTGGTCAGGCCAATTGGTGAAAAGAATTCCCGATGCCAGCCGAGGGCCTGGGAGTGCTCACAGGGTCTTCCAAGGCAGCTCCCTGGCAGGTCCCCCAGACCGGAAAGTCTCAAGAAAGGGCTGCTGTCCCAGGTAGAACCTAGCTAAGTTGGGAAGGAAGGGCTCCTGCCTCCCCATCCTAAGAAGCGAAGGTCTGCGGGGGGTCCTTGATGACATCAAGTCATTTCGTATTCAATATTACAAGGGAGAACAATCTCCAACCCAGGTATTTTCTCCCTCATGTTCAAAGTGTGCATAAACAATCAGGGTTTCGTGCTGATTGATGGTTTTCAAAACAGCAGGGCCAGGACTTGTGGAGATGTAAGAGATTTAAGGAGAAGGAGACATTGAAATACTGGGTGGGCTTCATTGCTTGGAGAGCTAGACTTGAAGCCCAGGACACCTGGGTTCAAATACCACTTCAGACACTTAATAGCTGGATGACCTCTGTGGACCTCAGTCTCCTCATCTGTAAAATGAAAAGTTGAATTCCCTTTCCTCTATGGTCTCTTCCCGCTCTAAATGTATGGTCCTAGGGCCTCAATGGACCTCAGTCTCCTCATCTGTAAAATGAAAGGTTGAATTCCCTTTCCTCTATGGTCTCTTCCTGCTCTAAATTTATGGCCCTAGGGCCTCCATGGACCTCAGTCTCCTCATCTGTAAAATGAAAAGTTGAATTCCACGGCCTCTAGGATCCCTTCCCACTCTAAATTTATGGTGCTATAACTTCTGTGGATCTCCATTTGTTTGTTGGTAAACTGAGGACAGAGGAGGACTTGGGGACACAACAATGGTCTGATCGGGTCACCATCTCTAGACCTCAGTTGCCTCATCTGTAAGTTGAGGGGTGGCTCAGAGGGCCCCTCCTTTCCATTTCTAAGTCCATGATCTTATCCTAAGTCTCTTCATCTCCCTGGGCCTCAGTTTCCTCATCCATAAAATGAGGGGGGCTGGATGAGCTTAAGCAGAGCAAAGAGCAAGGACATTGTGTTCGGTGCAGGAAAAGTCATTCTTGTCCCAGACTTCCAGGAGGGTAGGGAGCCGGGTACTCACATAGTAAGTATTGTCGTCTTCATTGTAAGCCAGCTTGACCACTCCGTAGGAACCCTGGATAAAGGAGAATATTCCATGAGACTCCACCCCACCAGAGTCCTCTCTCCCAGCTTCCCCTGGGCAGGGGCCAGAGGGCAGGGTTAGTGTCTGAGAATTCCTCTGGCCAGCCTGGTCTAGATGCAGCCTGGCCCAGTCCTACTACAGACCTGTGATGGTCACAGCTGCCATCCCCAGGACATGCACCTCTCCATCTCCCACCCACCCTCCAAGGTCCTGCTCAAACCCAACCCCAAGCGGCCCTCCTTGACCACTCCTACCCACTCCCTACCATTCACAGGTGGCTGAGCTGAGCTCTCAGGTCAGTCTTAATGACACACAGCCCAGGATGTTATTCTTTCCTCTGGGTGTCTTTTCTCCCTCTCATCTTTCTGCATCTCCCCCAGCTCCATGTATGAAGCCATAAACATACTTTGGGCTCCTCACTAAAGGCAATGAAAACAGAATTGATCTGCCTCCCCTCATATGAAATAATGGGCTGTCCTTCTAATGGGAAGGTGATGCTGCAGCTACCAGGAAGTTGTGACATATATAGCAATCAGGACTTCAGAGTCAGGAAGACCCGAAATCAAATCCAACTTCAGATTGTATTAGATAGCTTAATCTAGCTGGGTCACTTAACCTCTGTGCCTTAGGGAAGGAGGAAAGGAGGAAGAGAGAGGGAGGGAGGGAAGGGAGGGAGAGAGGGAGGGAGGAAGGGAGGAAGGGAGGTAGGGAGGGAGGGAGGGAGGAAGGAAGGAAGGAAGGAAGGAAGGAAGGAAGGAAGGAAGGAAGGAAGGAAGGAAGGAAGGAAGGAAGGAAGGAAGGGAGGGAGGAAGGAAGGAAGGAAGGAAGGAAGGAAGGAAGGAAGGAAGGAAGGAAGGAAGGAAGGAAGGAAGGAAGGAAGGAAGGAAGGAAGGAAGGAAGGAAGGGAGGGAGGGAGGGAGGGAGGGAGGGAGGGAGGGAGGGAGGGAGGGAGGGAGGGAGGGAGGAAGGAAGGAAGGAAGGAAGGAAGGAAGGAAGGAAGGAAGGAAGGAAGGAAGGAAGGAAGGAAGGAAGGAAGGAAGGAAGGAAGGAAGGAAGGAAGGAAGGAAGGAAGGAAGTAAGGAAGGAAGGAAGGAAGGAAGGAAGGAAGGAAGGAAGGAAGGAAGGAAGGAAGGAAGGAAGGAAGGAAGGAAGGAAGGAAGGAAGGAAAGGAATGAAAGGCTACCCAAAGCATCAGCATCAAACTGAATGGAGCCTTCCTCACCCTTAGCCAGTTCTGCTCCCACCTCCCATCTCCCTCCCCCTGTTCAGCCCCCTCTAGTCTCTTAGAAGTACCAGCCCAGACTGACAGGTCCCACTCTCCCTGTTCTATTTACCTTCCCGATCTCATCTTTCAGCGTGTATTGGTTAAGCTGTACACAGTCCTGTGGTGGAGAGAAGACAAGGGGAAAAACATTAGAAGCAGCTATCAAGGGAGATGGAAGAGGGAGGAAGGGGGAGAAAATAAATGATTATTAACTGGGAAAAATAAAAGTTAAAAAAAGGCATCTCTGACTAGGCACAGGCAGTTAGGGGTAACCTCAGAGTCCTCCTGGATACCCAAGAAGTGTCCCAAACCTGATCCTTTGAACAGGAAAGTCAGACAAGGTCCAAAAAGCAGCTGATACTACCTGAGATCATTAAAGGGAAAGAAAATAAAAAAGAAACTTGTCACCACCCTTGTCCTGTCAGAATCTTTTGCAAGGTAGAGAACTTAAGCTAATGATTATTATTATTATTTTGTCATTTTTGTTGATTTAGTTGTAACGGACACTTCTTGACCCCATTGGGGGTTTTCTTGGCAATACTGGAGTGGTTTGCCATTTCTTTCTCCTGATTATCATACAGACAAGGAAACTGAGATAAACAGAATTAAGTGACTCTCCCAGGTCACGCAGTTGGTAAATGAGGCTGGATTTGAATTCAGGTCCTCCTGATTCCAGGGCCATCACTATCTACTGGGCCACCTTGCTACCCCAATAAAGTATTATGAGGTCTACAAAGTACTTTATAAATATCTCATTCTGAAAAGTAGGTAATACTATCCTTATTTGAGAAGTGAGGAAATTGGGTAAAACAGGGGCTAAGAGGCAAGATTTGAACTCGGTCCTTCCTGATTTGTCCCCAGTCTGGAACATCCCGGAATCATAGATCTAGAGCTAGGAGGAGTCTTGGGGGCCAGCAAATCCACCCCCTCATTTCACAGAGGAAGAAACAGAAGTTAAATCCCGGCTGGGATTCCTCAGATCCTGTGACTCCAAAGCCCCACTCTCCTCTACTGTATCCTAGGCTCAGTCTGGTCTCTGTCTCCTCAGTACCAAGGACAGTGCCTGATACATAATAAATGCTCACTAAATTGCAACTGGGTGGCTACAGTGCCAAGTCGAAAATCTTCTTGATTTTAAATCTGATCTCAGACACTAGCTATGTGGCAAATCATTTAACCCTACTTGCCTCAGTTTCCTCATCTGTCAAATGAGCTGGAGAAGGAAATGGCAAATTAACTGTGTGACCCTGGGCAAGTCATTTAATCCCCATTGCCTAGCCTCTGCTGTTATTCTGCCCTGGAACCAATACTTAGTATTGATTCTAAGATGGAAGGTGAGGGCTTAAAAAAAAGTTAATTAACCTCTTAGTGATCTAGGTTTAACAGTGTCTCCTGCTCAGTAAACTCCAGTGGCTCCCTACTGCCCTCAGGATTCAATCTAAAATCCTCTTTTAGGCTTATAAGATCTTACAAGATCTAGCATTATATTGCAAGTTGTTCCTCACTCCTGATGGGACATCCCACCTCTGCCTCGGGCATGGCTGTGCCTCATGCCCAGAATGTTCTTCATCTCTACCTCCTGGCTCCCTTCCCTTTCTTCAAATTGTTGTTCACTCATTTCAGTCCTGTCTCCGTGATTGTGGTCCTATTATCTAGGGACTGTATGTCAGAATACTTGGTTTCCTTTTATAAATAAATATACTTATTAATTTATAAATGTATTTATCCATCTCCAGCCTGGAGCTCTATCCACTGAGCCACTGAGTTGCCCCCCTAAAATAGAGGCGGGCTTAAACTGAGTTAGAAAAGGGATTCCTCTTTCAAAGAGTCGGATACCTCTTTGGCAAGAACACAATCTGACGTCACTCAGCGGCAGCAAAATCAGCCTGTGCCTGAAATCTTGGCTTCCCCCATTTGGCCAAAGGGAAGGACTGAAGAACTGAAGGACTGAAGGACTGAAGGGCTGAAGCCCTGAAGGACTGAAGGAAGGACTGAAGCACTGAAGGAATGAAGGATTGAAGGATGGACTGAAGCACTGAAGGATTGAAGGAATGAAGGACTGAAGGATGGACTGAAGCACTGAAGGACTGAAGGGCTGAAGGAAGGACTGAAGGACTGAAGCACTGAAGGACCTTGCTCTATAAAGTAAAAGGAGGCTGAGGCCTGGCTAAGGCTTGGGTCACTTTCCCGCTCTTTGCTCCAGACACTTGGAGGCAAAAGAGTGACAACGAGCCCTCTCCAGAATTCTCCTGAGGTTCTTTTAAGCCTTGTGATCCAGGAAAAGTCCCAGGCTGCCCTTCTCCCCTGAGTTTCCTCCCACCCCTAGAGGCATCACAGTGACTTCCTCCCAACCTCACAATTAGGGAAGCTTCACTCATACAGCCTACTTCCTTCTGTTGTAGTGGCCACTGCTACTTTCTGTGGGCAGATCCTAAAATGTTCAGCTGGTTATCTCAGCCTCCAGCTGCCGTCCTATTTCTTGCCCATCCCAGAGATGCCATGGGCCCCAGGTACAAGCAAGGGCCCTGTCGGACTCTAAGGGAGACAGTTGGTAGATCACTGGTCACATTAGCTGTGTGACCCTAAGCGAGTCTCTTAAAATGTCTGCCTCAGTTTCCTGAACTTTAAAATGGGGATAAGCCAAGGTCTTCTACTGTATCCCAAGCCATTACTGGTAGTCCTAACTTTTGTCTTGCCACTAGATTGCGATGACTTTGGAAAAGAAAGAGGGAGGCCGATGACTTGGTGCAACTCTGCCTCCCTGAAATCCAACTTGTGCTCAACGTCAAAAGGCATCACCTACTGGTATCCTGTTGGTCCTCTTAGAGTATGAAGATTATCATCAACCAAAATGGGAGCCATGATAGCACCCGAGGCAGCTAGGTGGGTGGCACAGTGGAGAGAAGAACAAGTCTAAAGATAGGAAGAACAGAGTTCAAATCTGATCTCTGACACTTACTAGCTGTGTGACCCTGGGCAAGTCACTTCTCCCTGTTTGCCTCAGTTTTTTCATCTTTAAAATCAGCTGGAATACCTAAGAATCTGCCTTAAAAAGCCCCAGAATGGAGCTGAAATTGAATGACTAACTACCACCATTTTTTATCACACTAGAGGATTTGGAGAGTGACAAGAGTATCTCAGTTCCTCTCAAGTTCCTCAGCAAGAACAGAAAATAACCTATAAAGAGGCTTTGCATCCACGGATTGGAATTTCCTGTGGCATAACACTTCAGTCTTTAGTTATATCAAAAATGCTTACTGTAAGAACATGAGGGGGCTTAAAGCCCACTTCCTATTCACTGGTGCTACTGATTTTTTAATAAACCCTTACTTTCTGCCTTAGAATCAATACTGTGTACTGGTTCCAGGGCAGAAGAGTGGTAAGGGCTAGACAATGGGGGTTAAGTGACTTGCCCAGGGTCACACAACTATGTGCTACTGATTTTTTTAAACCCTTATCTTCCGTCTTGGAGTCAATACTGTGTATTGGCTCCAAGGCAGAAGAGTGGTAAGGGCTAGGCAATGGGGGTCAAGTGACTTGCCCAGGGTCACACAGCTACGAAGTGTCTGAGGCCACATTTGAACCCAGGACCTCCCGTCTCTGGGCCTGACTCTCAATCCACTGAGCTACCCAGCTGCCCCCTGTGCTACTGATTTTAAAAAACATTTGTCAATTAGAAGAACAAGCAACTGGCCACGGTGAATTCTTGTGTACTGATTAACAAATGTCCTTATTGTAATCTTGGACTTTCTTAAAGAAAAATTGTGAGTTTTCTTGTTTACCTTTTTTCATAACTAAATGCTTGCAGAGTGATACTTTTATAATAGATGGTTGGATGGAAAATACCAAACATTTTCATCGTGACATCCCTTTCTTTTCATCAAGAAGTGTGGGACGGAGATTGGACACCCAGATGACTGTCTGACTCCTCAAATTGCTCTTGAGTTAAAAAAGCCAAACAAAAACAACATAAATAAAATCAAGATAAGCTGAAGGATGATCTAGAAGTAAAAGGAGCCATTTTCCTGGAAATGAACTTTTAAGTGAATATTTTGTGATTGTAGCAGTAATTTTCTATATCACCAAATAGTTGCCTGTATTGTTATAAATATGGAATAAAGTTATGAAATATAAATAAATAAAATAATCTGGAGAAGGAAATGGGAAACTAGCTGTGTGTCCCTGGGCAAGTCACTTAACCCTGTTTGTCTCAGTATCCTTATCTGTCAAATGAGCTGGAGAAGGAAATGGCAAATTAGTTGTGTGACCCTGAGCAAGTCATTTAATCCTTCTTGTCTCCATTTCCTCATCTGTCAAATGAGCTGGAGAAGGAAATGGCCAACCACTCCAGTATTTTTGCCATGAAAATCCCAAATGGGATTGTGAAGAGTCAGAACAATTAAAAAATAAATGAGCAACAAATAATAGCATGTATTTCCCAGCAGTTTGGGGTGGATCGCACAAGTTAATGTAGTCCTCCTCCACGGCCCCCCAAACCCCTAATTCCCTCCAGCCCAACCTGGCCTGAATTTCCTGCGTGTTTCCTTGAAGGCTGAACTTGGAGCTTCCAATTACTCTGGGATTTCATGGCTGGCCCTGCAGATGCCACCCCAAACTTTTCCAGAATGGGTTAGAGCTCTCCCCAGAATTGGATCAAACAATCTCAGGGCCCTTCCTTAAGGACTAGCTTTTCTGGATGGAGACAAACAACACCCAGAGCCCGGAAGGAACAGATCTAAACTTAAAAGGCTTCTGTTACTATTATTATTAGCAAGAAATACATTATTTTATATATAACAATATAGCTATTATTATTATTAGCTAGAAATGTGATATTATACGTATAACAATATAACTATTCTTAGCTAGAAATATATTTTTATATATAACAATGTAGCTATTATTCTTAGCTAGAAATGTTATTTTCATATATGAATATATAGATATTATTAGCTATAAATGTAATATTATATATAACAATAAAGCTATTATTAGCTAGAATACAATATTTTAAACATATATCAATAGTTATTATTAGCTAGAAATGTGATATATGTATAACAATGTAACTTGTTATTAGCTAGAAATATATTCTTATATATAATAATATAGCTATTATTATTAACTAGAAGTGATATTTTTATATATGAAAACACAGGTATGACTAGCTATAAATGTGATACTATATACAAAGCAATAAAGCTATTATTATTAACTAGAAATACAATATTATATATAATAGTTATTAGCTAGAATTATATTTTAATAAGAATATCACTATTATTGTTGTTAGTTAGGAATGTGATATATGTATAACAATGTAACTATTATTATTAGCTAGAAATATATTTTATAGATAACATTAGAGCTATTATTATTAAGTAGAAAAGTAATATTTTATATAATAATATAGCCAATATTTTTATTAGCTAGAAATGCAATGCTGTCATATATAATAAAGCTATTATTATTAGCTAGAAATGTGACATTAACAGTATAGCTATTATTATTGGTAGAAATGTGATGTTATTTTATATAATAATAAAGTTATTATTAGCTAGAAATGTGATATTATTATATATAACTATTCTTATTAATAACCAAACAAGGGGTAGATAAATATAAGATAAAATGGATAATTCTGATTATATGAAATTAAAACACTTCTGCAGAAACCAAAGTAATGCAACTAGGATGCAGGTGGTAAACTGGGGGGAAATTTTGTATCGAACATCTATGGCAAGTGTCTGATATACAAGATATATTGCCGAGTAACAAATATATAATAAGAAAAGCCATTCCCAAAAAATAAGTGATGGAAGATTATGAGAAAACAGGGGCAGCTAGGGGGCACCATAGTACAGAGTGCTAGGCTTGGAGTCAAGGAGATCCGAATTGAAATACACCCCCAGACTCTTCCTCACTGTGTGACCCTGGGCAAGTCACTTAACCTCTGTCTGCCTTCGTTTCTTTATTTATAAAATGGGGATGATAAATGCCTCCCAGGATTCTTGTGAGGATCAAATGAGCCCCTAGCCCAGTGTCTGGCACACTGTCGATGCTATAAAAATGTTGGCTATTATTATTATTATCCAATAATGAATAATTGCAAACTCTTGGTCCCCGTGAGAAAGAATGGAGCACTTGGTAACTATAAGGGAAACCCAGTTTGAAGCAAACACTGAAGTTTCTCCTCGCACTCAAGAAAGAGGATGAATGAGTCGCTAATGAACAACATGGAACTGGGCCAGGGGGAGGCTCAGGCGCCAGCCCCAGAGTCACTTCCATGCTGTGATGGGGCATCTGAAAAGGGCTTTTGTGACACAGTTAATTTGGACCAGAGATTCCTATTACACCAAACCTCTTCATATCTGAGATGAGAAAAATGAGGACCAGAGAAATGAAGTGATTTGCCTAAAGTCACAAAGGGAGTAAGAGCCAGAACTTGGGATCCTGGGGCAGCGAGGTGCCACGGTGGATGGAGCGCCAGGAAGACCTGGGTTCAAATCTGGCCTCAGACACTTTGTAGCTCATGGGCAGGTTGCCTCTTCTGTATAATGAGCTGGAGAAGGAATGATAAACCACTCCAGTACCTCTGCCAAGAAAACCCCAAAATGGGTCACGAAGAGTTGGAGGTGACTGATATGTAGGATCCTAGACCAGAAGAGACCTTGGAGGCCATCTAGTCCAAACATCTACTGCTCATTTGAGAAACGTTGGGGCAGGTAAATGATTTACCCAGGGTGACGCAGGGGCAAGGTTGAATCTGAACCCAGGGCTTCTGACTCCAGAACTGGACTGTTTTCCGTGGTATCACACTGTGGGTGGCTTAATTGGGAGCTTTGGAGGGTGGATCTAGGGAGTCAGAGAGCCCTTAATCTCCTCCTGGCTCTGCTGTTCACTCAGCATCTGTTCTTGATCCCATTCCTTCCCTCTGTCTGAAAAAGAGAATCCTCAAGGAAGGGTCCCAGGATTGCTTAACCGAATTCTGGGGAGCGCTAACCCATTCTGCCAAGGATCTGCAGGGCTGAGCCATGGAGTCCCAGAGCTCAGTGGAAGCCCCCAAGTTGAGCCTTCAAGGAACCATACCCAGGAAATTCAGGTCAGGTTGTGGGGGCGGCGACAGTGGAGGAGGAATTCATTAAACTGGAAATATAATCATCTGAACTTCCCACGCAAAGCATTACATGTAACGGGGAAAATTATGGCTTTGAAGTCAGCAGATCTGGCCTTGAATTCCTGATCTGCTACTTCCCTGGGACCTGGAAAAAGGGGCTACCCAACCCCTTCTAAGCCTCTGTTTCTTCATCTGTAAAATGGGATTGGATTAGATGATCTCCAGCTATCTAGCTTTCCCTCCACATGCAGCCAAAAGTTCTCCCCATCCCAAGCTTCCTTTTCAGCCCGTGGAATCCCCATTCACAGTCTCTTCCATTCATGTCTTGGAAAGTCTAGGCTCTTTCCTTTCCCATCCTTGGGATCCCCCTTCTGCATTGGGGCTCCCATCTGGCCCTGATGCTCTGTTCTCAAAGCTACTAGCCCCAACGCCACCGATCTAGACAATACAACAATGGCTTCTCCATGCTCCCTCTTCTAATCTGTCCTTCACAAATAATCAATCATGGGGCAGCTGGATGGCTCAGTGGATTGAGAGCCAGACCTGGAGTTGGGAGGTCCTGGGTTCAGATCTGGCCTCAGACCCTTCCTAGATGACCCTGGGCAAGTCACTTAGCCCCCACTGAATAGTCCTGACCACTCTCTTGTCTTAGAACTGATACTTAGCTTATTTGTTGATTTTATTATTTGATATATTAATTGATACTTAGATTATTTATTAGTAGTAGTAATATTTTAAAATGATTACAAGACAGAAGGTAAGTGTTGGGTTTTTTTCTAAAGCTAGCTACATGACCTTGGGCAAGTCATTTAGCCCCCCACTGACTAGCCCTAACCACTCTCCTGCCTTAGAATTTATACTTAGATTATTAGTTGATTTTATTATTTGATATATTGATACATAGATTATTAGTTGATTTTATTATTTGATATATTAATTGATTCATAGATTATTTGTTGATTTTATTATTTGATATATTAATTGATACTTAGTTTATTTATTAGTAGTAGTAATATTTTAAAATGATTACAAGACAGAAGGTAAGTGTTGGGGTTTTTTTCTAAAGCTAGCTACATGACCTTGGGCAAGTCATTTAGCCCCCCACTGACTAGCCCTAACCACTCTCCTGCCTTAGAATTTATACTTAGATTATTAGTTGATTTTATTATTTGATATATTAATTGATACATAGATTATTTGTTGATTTTATTATTTGATATATTAATTGATACTTAGTTTATTTATTAGTAGTAGTAATATTTTAAAATGATTACAAGACAGAAGGTAAGTGTTGTGGTTTTTTTCTAAAGCTAGCTACATGACCTTGGGCAAGTCATTTAGCCCCCCATTGACTAGCCTTAACCACTCTCCTGCCTTAGCATTTATACTTAGATTATTAGTTGATTTTATTATTTGATATATTAATTGATACTTAGATTATTTATTAGTAGTAGTAATATTTTTAAATGATTACAAGACAGAAGGTAAGTGTTGGGGTTTTTTTCTAAAGCTAGCTACATGACCTTGGGCAAGTCATTTAGCCCCCCACTGACTAGCCCTAACCACTCTCCTGCCTTAGAATTTATACTTAGATTATTAGTTAATTTTATTATTTGATATATTAATTGATACTTAGATTATTTATTATTAGTAGTAATATTTAAAACTGATTGCAAGACAGAAGGTAAGAGTTGTTGGGGTTTTTTTAACTAGCTGTGTGACCCTGGACAAGTCATTTAGCCCCCACTGACTAGCCCTGACCACTCTCCTGCCTGGGAATCAGTACCTATTAAGGATTTTAAGACAGAAGGTAAGGGTTAAAAATAATGATTATCAATCACTCTTACAAATAGACATGGCAGCATGACTCCTGTGCTCAAAAATCTTCCGTGGCTCTCTCTTGCCTACTGAGGAAAGTTCAGACTCCCCCTAACCTGAGACTACCTCGCTCTCCCAGTCGATAACTTCCTTCCATGCCTCTGACCCTCTATCCACACTAGATCATTCCATGAACATTGGCTGTGCTCTCACAGGATTATGCCCAGGCTCTTCCCTATGACTGGGATGCCCTCCTTTCCTCCTTGCCTTTGCCAGCTAATTCCCAGACACCCTTTAAAGTCCATCTCAAACACAATCTCCTCCAGGAAGCCTTCCGTGATTGCTCTAGCAGAGAACACCTTTCCCCTTCAGATCTGACATGGTTCTAACAGGCAGCACACACTCAGTGTATTGGGAAGCTAAAGTAAATGCCAAAGTGATGTCTCTGCTGATGTTCTATCCAAGCCAATCCAACAAGCCCCTTCTGTGTGCCAGGCATCGTGCCATGTGAGGTGCCAGGCCTTGCTTTTGGGGACTTTTCATTCTACCAGCTTGGAACTCCCCAAGGGGCAAGGACCACTCTTGTCTAAGCTTTGTATGGAAGCCTGGGAACCTGGGTTCAACTCCCAGCTTGGCAACCTGCTACTTGTGTGACTAGCCCTGGACTAGTTCCGTTAATCTGTCTTGGCCTCAGTTTCCCCCTCTGTAAAATGAGGGGTTGGATAATAGTAACAGCTAATATCCATGTAGCGTTTTACATCAGTTATATCTCACCTGGTCCTCACAATAGCCCTGTGAGGTATTATTACCCCATTTTATAGCAAAGGAAAGTGAAGCTGGGAGAATTTAGGTGATTTCCCCAGGACCACAGAGGTAGTTAAATATTTGAGTCAGGATTTGAACTCAGAGGCAGAGGCAGGAGGAAGAGGAGCTGCCCTGTGGTGGCGCTGGGCTTAGAATCAAATCTCACCTCAGATACTTGCTAGCTGTGTGATTCTGAGACTAGTCATTTCTCCTCCTACCTCAGTTTCTTTATCCACAAAATGGGGATGTTCTAAGACAGCTTCTGAGGTCCCAGGATCCTATAAGAACTCAACTCTTCCCACCCCTTGATCATCACTAAAGAAAAAGGACAAGGAGACATGGCGAAAGGGGAAAAGGATGCCCAACCCCTCCTCTTACCTGCATCCCGGTGATAGAGACGTGTCTAGACTCTACTGTGGGCCTGCGGGGCAGCCGGGGAGAGGACTGGGGCGAGCTGACTGGAGAGTAGGGCAGAGAGGGGTAGATAAAGCGGCCGTTGACACTCCCACTCCCTCCAGGGGACGGGGTGGCCTGGGACCGCTCCTGCAGGGACAGCTTGCGGCTAGAGAGATGGGGCCGGGCCTGGGGCCCGGGGTCTGTGGGTGCCTGGACAACCTCCTCCTCCTCCCCGCCCTGCTCCATCTGCTCCTCCGGCTGGTCCTGGCCCTGCGCCCCACTGGCACAGCCAGGCTCACACTCAGTCACCACAATGAAGGACTCCATGCTGCCCAGGTGGAGGCTCAGGGACGAGAGCCCGTGAAGGGCCTCACGGGACTTTGGGTTCTCATCCCGAGATGCAGGTCTCTCCGAGGGGGTGGGGGCGGGCTGGCTAGAGACGCATGATGACATGGTGCCCACGCCGGCTTCATCCAGTCTGCTGGGGCTCTCCCATCTGCCAGCTCTGACCTGGGGACAGAAGAGAGTGTGAGCACTGCCCAGCCATGCACACCAGGAGGGTCCCTGCAATCTCAACCTGGTGCCTCGTAGGAGAGGCCAAAAACTACTCCAAGTCAGCAAAGCGCATTTGGTTCTTCCAGCTCACGGACATTCCAGCATTACAAAGGTCACTTGCCACCTGCATGACCTTGGGCAGGTCACTTAATATCTCCAGGCCTCAACTCCCTTATCTGTAAAATGAGGTGCTTGGACTAATGACTTTCAAGATCCCCTCTAACTCAATTATTAAACACCAACCGTGGGAATGCCATAGTGTTGGATACAGGGGGCAGAAAGAAAAGGCATTTATGTAGGACTTTACAGCTTACAAAATACTTTACACACATCATGTTCCCTCTGCAATCCATCCCATACACAGCTGCCAAATTGAGAAAGGGAAGGAGGGAAGGAGAGAAGGAGGGAAGGAGGGAAGGAAGGAAGGAAGGAAGGAAGGAAGGAAGGAAGGAAGGAAGGAAGGAAGGAAGGAAGGAAGGAAGGAAGGAAGGAAGGAAGGAAGGAAGGAAGGAAGGAAGGAAGGAAGCAAGGAAGGAAGGAAGGAAGGAAGGAAGGAAGGAAGGAAGGAAGGAAGGGAGGAAGGGAGGAAGGGAGGAAGGAAGGAAGGAAGGAAGGAAGGAAGGAAGGAAGGAAGGAAGGAAGGAAGGAAGGAAGGAAGGAAGGAAGGAAGGAAGGAAGGAAGGAAGCAAGGAAGCAAGGAAGCAAGGAAGCAAGGAAGGAAGGAAGGAAGGAAGGAAGGAAGGAAGGAAGGAAGCAAGGAAGGAAGGAAAGAGGGAGGGAGGGAGGGAGGAAGGGAAGGAAGGAAAGAGGGAGGGAGGGAGGGAGGAAGGGAGGAAGGAAGGAAGGAAGGAAGGAAGGAAGGAAGGAAGGAAGGAAGGAAGGAAGGAAGGAAGGAAGGAAGGAAGGAAGGAAGGAAGGAAGGAAGGAAGGAAGGAAGGAAGGAAGGAAGGAAGGAAGGAAGGAAGGAGGGAGGGAGGAAGGGAGGGAGGGAGGAAGGGAGGAAGGAAGGAAGGAAGCAAGGAAGGAAGCAAGGAAGGAAGGAAGCAAGGAAGGAAGGAAGCAAGGAAGCAAGGAAGCAAGCAAGGAAGCAAGGAAGGAAGCAAGGAAGGAAGCAAGGAAGGAAAGAAAGAAATGTTTATTGAGTACCAATGGCCAGGCACTATATTAAGTACTTTACAATAAAGATCTCATTTGATCTTCATAACAACCCTGAAAGGATAAGTGTTATTATCCCCATTTTACAGTTAGTGAAACAGGCAAAGAGGTTACCTGATTTGCCCCAAGTCACACAGGTGGCTAAGGACGTCTTTGAACTCAAGTCTTACTAATTCATAGGCCCAGAGCTCTGTCCACTGTGCCACACCCTCATAAACTATGATCATACTGAAGCATGGGTCTGATGGTTCCAACAAATGCCACTGGTCCCTTATTGCCTCCAAAATCAAGCACCAAGTTCTGTGAATGGAATTTAAAGCCCTTCATAATCTGGGTTCAACCTCCCTTTCCAAGCTAATTATACATAATTCCCTTTCAAGGACCCTGAAGATTCCTACTCTGTTCCTACTCTACAAAAGTCCATCTCCTCCCTCCAAATCTTTGCCCAAGCTGTGCCCCCCCATGCTTTTCCTCCTTAGCTCAGCCTTTTGGAATCTTTGGATAAATGCCCAGAGTTGTTCATTCTTCCTACCTCAAAATTACTTTGTCTTTATCTTGCTTATATTTTCTATTTTCTTATCAGCAGAACATAAGCTCCTTGAGGATAGAGCACTGTTTTGGTTTTGTCTCTATATTTCTGACGCCTGGCACATAGTAGACACTTAACAAATGCTTTGAATCCCAATCAAACCTCATAACTACCCTGAGGGGCAGTCAGTCAGTCTTTTGTGAAGCATTTATGAAAGATTTATTATGCTGCCAAAGTCTGGGGACTCAAAGAAGGGCAAATGTGGTCCCTGCTCTCAGTCTAAGGGCAGAGATAGCATGCAAATAACTAGATAGATAATACTGGCATTATTATCCCCATTTTACAGACCCAGAAATTGAGGCTCAAAAAAGTTAAATGACTGGCCCACAATCAAATCCCAAAAGGATGATGTATCATCGATGCAGGTTTCAAGGAGCTAGCAACTAAATATAGAAAAGAAGTTGACACCCAATGGCAACCCATCTGGGCAATTTCCTTGCCATCACACCTGCTCCAACTGGGGCCAGACTCCCCTCACCCTTGGCTGTGGTTCAAAGGGAAGAAAGGGAAAAGGAAATGGACAGCCCAGGGAGAAGGGCAGCTGGTCACCAGGGCTTCTGCCTGCCCAGATGCCTTCCTAAATCTTTCTACCCTAGAATATGCCTCTAGCCCCTCGGAGATCCTAATAACCTGCATGTGAATTTCTACCCAAGATAAAATGAGGTTGAAAGCCAATGCTCACCTCCCCCAGGTAGTACACAGGATGCCTAGGGAAATAGGCCCCTCCCCCCAAAATTTTACCATTCAGAGCAGACATTCAAGCTCTCACATAGGCACGAAAAAGAATGCTTGAAGCCTCTCATCGATTTCCCACCCCTGCCTGTGCCTGACAAGTCTGCAGTCTTTTTGAAAAAAAAAAAATCAAGGTCCAAGGTAGCACTGCAGAAAACATCAATGGAGATTTTTTTTCTCTCCAGCAGGGAAATTATCATCAATTTGCACTCAAGAACAAGGACATCTTAGGGCTGTGCTGCCTAGGGAGAGGAGAGTGGAAGGAGAGCATGGTGTCTCTGAGAGGACCAGGCAGCTGGGTCCAGATCAAAGAAAGTGACCCTTTCCTCACCTTGACTTCCCTGTCTTTTTTCAAGTCTCAGCTCAAGGCCCACCTTTATTTTTTTTAAACTCTTACCTTCCGTCTTGGAATCATTACTGTGTATTGGTTCCAAGACAGAAGACTGGCAAGGGCTAGGCAATGGGGCTAAGTGACTTGCTGAGGATCACACAGCTGGGAAGTGAGAAGAGTGGTAAGGGCTGGGCAAAGGGGGTTAAGTGACTTGCCCAAGGTCACACAGCTGGGAAGTGTCTGAAGCCAAATTTGAACCTAGGACCTCCCATCTCTAGGCCTGGCTCTCAATCCACTGAGCTACCCAGCTGCCCCCAAATGGCCCACCTTTAAAGGAAGTCTCAGATCTCCAAGTGCTGTCCATCTACATTTTGTATCCTTTTTTTTAACCCTTCTGTCTTAGAATCAATGTTAAGTATCAGTTCCAAAGCAGAAGAGTGTAAAGGACCAGGCAATAAAGGTTAAGTGACTTGCCCAGGGTCACACAGCTAGGATATATCTGAGCCCACATTTCAACCCAGGACTTTCCATCTCCAGGCCTGGCTCTATCCATCACCTAGTTGCCCCTTACTCTACTTATCTTGAGTATACAATTTTTCCACATGTTGTCTCCCCCATGAGCTCCTAGGGGGCAAAGATTTGTTTTGCTTGCATACACACACACACACACATAAAACTTGGCATTTAGGCAGGCAGAATATATAAATATATAATATATATCCTCAGCACTTGACAGTGCCTGGCAAACAATAAGTACTTAATAAACCCCCTGAGAGGTACAGATTTATTGTGTGGAGCCAGGCGGTGGCACATTGGATAGCATTCTGGTCTTGTATCAGGAAGACCTGAGTTCAAATCCATCTTTAGCTACTCACTGACTGTGTGACTCTAGGCAATTTACGCAACCTCCCTCAGCCTCAATTTCCTAATCTGTAAAATGTAGCAACTACTACCCAGGGTTGTTGTGAGGACAAAATGAGACAAAGTACTCTGTATGTGTCAAAGTGCTCTACAGATCACAGCTTCATTTCTTTTGTTGACTGATAGACTTAAGAAAGCAAAGAAGAAAATATTAATAATGCAGATTCCACTTAAGAGTGTGTCCTGTTAAGAGAGCCAGTTGTTAAACATTTAGCCAGGGCTGGATAATGGCTTGTCGAGAAAGCAGAGTGAAGGAATGAGTGAAAGTCAGGATAAAATAACCTTTAAAGTCTTTTCCAGGGCTGAGAATCTCATATTGTTGCTCAGTCTTTTCAGCTGTGTCTAGACCCTTTGTGACTCCATTTGGGCTTGGGTAATTGGAATTTTGTACCCCAGGACTCCATTTCCCAGAATCCCACTGTCGTCCTCATGTTACATCCCTAGTTTTGGAGATAAAGTTTCGGTAACCCGCCTCTTGCTCTCTTCTCCCGCTAACACGGTTGGGAAAACTTCTCTTTACTCAGGCTTTTACTTTTGTTCTTTTTATTTCCTCTACTTCAAGTGATGATTCATAAATCTTGTAAAATATTGTACTTGGAGTTATTGGATATTCATTTTAATCTTTCAGCCTCCTCCTGGTAGAGATAGTGGAGTGATTTGCCATTTTCTTCTTAAGCTCTTTTGACAAAGGAGGGAATGGAGGGCAATAGGGTTAAGTGACTTGCCCAGGGTCACACAGCTAGTGTCTCAAGTCTTCCTGACTCTAAGTCCAATGCTTTATCCACTTCATCATCTGGCTGCTCCAAGAATCTCATAGAAACATAGATTTAGGGCTTGGAAGGGACCTTAGCAGATAGTCAGTGCGATCTTTTCATTTTACAGATGAGGAAACTAAGTTCCAGAGAAACAGAGTGATTTGTCCAAGTCTTCGAACCCAAGTCCAGGTCTTCTGAGGCCAATCTAAGGCTCCTTCCAAGAGCCATTCTTGGGACTAGCCCAGCATTAACAGATCATGGAGGCCTGGTCATGGAGGATGCAGAGTTTTAAACACCTCCATCAGGAGTCCTTCCCAATGGGCTAAGTGCCCTTATGTCACAGAATAATCTCAGGGCTTTTTCCAGGAAACCAAATAGAGATTGTCCCTGGAGCTGGTGACCTTGACACTATCTACCTCCCCCTCCTCCCTTCTAGTTGGGCCAGAGAGACTGATGCCTCACCAGAGTGTTCAAGGAAGGGATTGGGAGAAAACTCTGCCTCCCGGGCACAGGCACGGGCATGGCGCGGGCATGGCGCGGGCATGCCACTCATCACCAGCTTGTGTCAGGCAGCTATCCAGCCCCTTCCAAAGTAGCTTTCTCTTTCCCCAGAACAGAGCCTCCAGGCAATGCTGTCCACAGGGTCTGAGGGGGAGGGATGCCCTATGGAACCCTCAAACAGGCTGAGGGCCCTGGATGGGTTGTATAATCATGACACTGGAAGAAAGTCAAAATTATGAAGTTAAAGAAATCCAGAAAGGCCCACAGGAACTGGTACAGTGCTGGGTACACAGTAGGCACTTAATTATTGACTAACTGATTTCAGAGTGCAGGAGGCAGAATGAGGACATTTGTGATTGGCAACCACGGATAGAACATTGGTATAAGTGTCAGAAAGACCTGGGTTCAATTCCTGACTCAGGCATAGACCTGTCAGGGTGGCTTGGACCAAGTTACTTGACTTTTCTGTGTCCTCATCTCTAAAATGAGGGAGATGGATTAGACAACCCCATTAAGGTCCCTTCCAGGTCTAGGATGCTACTGAGAAATGCCACGGTGGATAGAATGCCAGGCCTTGAGTCAGGAAGATCTGAGTTCTGATCCCTGCCTCAGACACTACTTAGCTGTGTGACCCTGGACAAGTCACTTCGCCCTGTTTGCCTCAGTTTTCTTATCTGGCAAATATGCTGGAGAAGGAAATGGCAAACTATTCCAGGTTCTCTGCCAAGAAAACCCCCAATGGGGTCACGAAGAGTCAGTCACAACTGAAATGACTGAACAACAACAAAGGATGTGAAAAGGAAAGGAAGGAATGATTGTCTGTTTGCTTTTTGAACAGAATCGGCTCCTTTGGGAGATACAGGTTTCTCCTCACCTCTCTACCCTCTCCCGCCTCAGCCCAGGCTGGATGATCATTTACCGGGGATATCTAGAAGAGGGCCAGACAGTCACCCAGGCCTCTCCATTTCTAAGAATCTGTGGCTGGACAAAGAGCTGTGGCTATCAGTGGCGCCCAGCAGCCTTCCAATCCAATGCTCAGTCAGCTAGCATTCATCTCCTTCCAAGGCATCTATCCAAGGCAAACAGCCATCCCTCAAGGGCGGAGGGCCACTCACTCCTCAAGAGGTGAGCTCATCTTGCCCTTGAGCCCAAAGAACAACATGGCGCCATGAAAAGCCCTTAGAATCCTCCCAACAAAGCCCCAGGCAGAAAACTCCAACCAAGGCAGCCCTCCGCAGGGAGGCTACTCCCACTCTGGTGCCCAACTGATAACCCTAAAACAGGTCTGACCGACTTCATCATTCCCTGATGGAGAAAGCCCAGGCTCAACCCAAGAGCCTTGGGCAGGGGAGCAGGCCCTGGCGCGACCACTAGGCCTGCTCAGCCCAGCCCTCACAGCGATCATCTGGAGAAGATTCCTCTGGAGACGGGACGGCCACCCGCACCGCCTGCCACTGTAAGTGAGTCAAAGTGGCTCAAACAGCTGAGACCCTTGGAGGCAGCAAGTATAAAGTAGGCCAAACCACCACCTTGAGCACCATCTCCCCTCACACTCTAATGGGGACAGCCCATGACTATGGAGAGGAAAGGAGAGGGAGAGGGAGAGGGAGAGGGAGAGGGAGAGGGAGAGGGAGAGAGAGGAGAGAGGGAAAGAGGGAGAGGGAGAGGGAGAGGGAGAGGGAGAGGAAGAGGGAGAGGGAGAGGAGAGGGAGAGAGAGAGAGAGAGAGAGAGAGAGAGAGAGAGAGAGAGAGAGAGAGAGAGAGAGAGGAGAGGGAGAGGGGGAGAGGGAGAGAGGGAGAGAGAGGGAGGAGGGAGAGAGGAGAGTAAGCTCCTTGAAGGCAGGGACTATCGAACTTTTCCATTTGTATCTCCAGTTCTTAGCCCAATGCTTTGCACATAGAAAGTGCTTAACAATTTATTCCCCTGCTTGCAAAGCTCTTCAGATCCCCTCTTGCCTCGAGGACAAAACAGAAATTCCTCTGGCCTTCACCATCTGGATGCAATCTAACGTTCCTAGGCTGGCCTCACACAGGTCTCCCTCACATGGGAGGGAGTGTGGCACAGTGGGCAGAGAAACTTGAAGCCTCAAAGGCCTGGAGCCAAGCTCAGGGTGTGATACACATGCGCTGGGTGACTCTGGCCAAGATTCTAAGACCAGAAGTGGCAGCAAAGATGTTGATCATCATGGGAAGAATTTCCCCACTGGGGAGGCCCCTCTATCAATGAAATCTCAAGCTCAGTCCCTCCCACATTCCCCCTCCCACATTCCACCAAGTGGCTGACAAACCCTTGGCTCTGCCTGACCTCCGTCTACTCCACCTCGGTATCTTTGCCCAAACCATGCCCGATGCCTGGAATGCCCTCCCTCCTTGCTTCTGCCTGGTTTCCCTTAAAGTATGGTTTAAGTACCACCTCTCATAGGACACCTATTCCAATCCCCTTAGCTATTAGTGCTCTGCCCACCTAGAAATGGTTTTCTAGAAATTCTCTATTTCATATTTGAAGCAGTATGAAAGGAGCCCAAGAGTCAGGAAGACCTGAGTTCAAGTGCAGCCTCTGAAGCATACAGACTGTGTGACCCTGGGAAAGTCACTTAAATGTTCTGTCTTCTTAGTCTTCTAAGTTTATAAAATGATAGAATTGGTGATGGAAAGAATTTCCTCCTTCTACCAGTTTCCACTGGGATCAGTTAGCTCCTTATAATAAGTATATCTCCGAGGATGTTTAATCTTGATGTGAGTGTGTGTATTCTATAGCAAAAGAATATGCTTATTTGCAAATACCTTGACCCTTCTTCATCAGCCCAAGTTTTGGTTGCTCCATCACTTTAATCTTGTCCACCTCTGCATGCCTCTATTTGGGGTTTTCTTGGTAAAGATCCTAGAGTGGTTTGCCATTTCTTTTTCCAGCCCATTTGATAGATAAGGAAACCGAGGTAAATGAGATTAAGTGACTTGTCCAGGGACACACAGCCAGTAAGTGTTTATGGCCAGATTTGAACTCGGGAAGATGAGTCTATCCACTGAACCACTTAGCTGCTATTAGGCTGAGGACTTTGGGCTAAATATGAACTTGGGTCTGTCTGACTCTAGAACCAGAGTTCTTATCCCACTGCACCATCCAGGTGCCCAAGAGGTAACAGCAGCAAATCGAATATGCAGGTAGCCAGGCAGAATCCTAACTTTAAGGTAGGTTCCTCAAAGGCTCTGGCCCTCTGCCTGCTCATCTATAACATGACGGGGTTGGCCTACGTGGCCTCTGAAGTCCCTTCCAGCTGGAACACCATGAACGTTGAGCCCCTGGTACCATGCTCGGCACTCAGTGGGCACACAGTTAAGTGCCGGAGGGATGAAGTGGAATGGAATGGCCACCAACTCTGGTCACGAGCTGAGTGACTTACTTATGCAACACCCACTAAAGGGAGCCAGCTGACTGTCAGACCCAGAATCGAGGTGGCTCTGAGGCTGGCTTCCAGCCTGCTGGGACATCAGGGGTTAAGGCTTCAGTTCCAGCATCCTGGCACAGCCTGGTGGCACTGTCATGCTCCGAAATCCCGTGATACCCGACCTGCCAGGCTGAGCTCTCGGATAGGATTTCATAGTTTTACTTTCAACCGTGTCTCTGTGGGTCAGCTCTCAGGGGAGAATTTTTCAGTCCGATAATTGGACTCCCTTCCAGTCTCTACCTCGAAGACATCAGGATCCCTCCAAAATAAACAGGTAGCCAAAAGAGTGGAACAAATAGTTCTCTAAAGAAGAATTCTAAATGAGCAGCCGCCCCGGAAAAGGACTCCAAGGCTCTAATCATAAGAGAAATGAACTCGGAGATCTAAACGGATGCCCATCAAGGATGATGAAAAACACAGAAACCTCATGAGGGTGGAGATGGGGAGAAACTGGCACACTAATGCCCTTATAGAACAGGCGACTGCGAACGGATCCAACCATTACAGAAAACAAACCCCCCAAAATGTCCAAATTATTCAACCATGTTCTTTTCTTCTTTTTAAACTTTCACCTTCCTTATTAGAAACAACACTGTGTATCCGTTCCAAGGCAGAAGAGTGAGTGGTAAGAGCTAGGCAATGGCGGTTAAGTGACTGGTCCAGGATCACCCAGCTAGGAAGTCTCTGATGCCATATCTGAACCCAAATCTTGCCCCCAAATCTCTTAAACACTTTTTCTTGGTGCTGTTTAACTTCTCTACAGCTTCTGACCCTGTCTGCTATGCCTCCTCCTGAACGCTGTCTTCTCTGAAGGCTCCTGAGACTCCTCTCAGCCTTTCTTCTTACCTGTCTGACAAGCTCATTCTCAAGTTCCTTTGAGGAATCATCACTAGGCTATGTCCTGGGTCCTCTTCTGTTTTCTCTCTACATCCTGGTGATCTCATCAATTCTCCAGGGTTCAGTGACCATCTCTAGGAAGAAGATTCTCAAAGCCCTAATCTCTCCAAGGATGAAGCCAGATGGTGAAGGGCTTCCAAATGCAAATAGAGGAGTTTGTGCTTTACCGTAAAAACAACAGGAGCCACTGGAGCTTCATGACCAGGGATGGGCTGTGGTTAGGGCTGGGGTTCTGTCATATCAATCTGGCAGTTACTGGGGCAGCTAGGTAGCTCAGTGGATAGAAAGCCAGGCCTGGCATCAGGAAGACTCATCTTACTGAATTCAAATCTGGCCTTAGAAACTTAACATGAGCCTGGGCAAGTCACTTATCCCTATTTGCCTCGGTTTCCTCATCTGTCAAGTGAGCTAGAGAAGGAAATGGCAGTTCTGTACTGCCACAGCTGACATGAGGTAGGTACATAATAAATACTTGATGATTGACAGGAATCAGAGGTCCTCAATTCAAATCTAGCCTCAGACTCTTCCTAGTTGTGTGATCCTGAGCAGGTAATTTAATCTCAGTTGCTTAGACCCTACTGCTTTTCTGCCTTGGAACTGATACTTAGTATTAATGGAAGGAAGGAAGGAAGGAAGGAAGGAAGGAAGGAAGGAAGGAAGGAAGGAAGGAAGGAAGGAAGGAAGGAAGGAAGGAAGGAAGGAAGGAAGGAAGGAAGGAAGGAAGGAAGGAAGGAAGGAAGGAAGGGAGGGAGGGAGGGAGGGAGGGAGGGAGGGAGGGAGGGAGGGAGGGAGGGAGGGAGGGAGGGAGGGAGGGAGGGAGGGAGGGAGGGAGGGAGGGAGGGAGGGAGGAAGGAAGGAAGGAAGGAAGGAAGGAAGGAAGGAAGGAAGGAAGGAAGGAAGGAAGGAAGGAAGGAAGGAAGGAAGGAAGGAAGGAAGGAAGGAAGGAAGGAAGGAAGGAAGGAAGGAAGGAAGGAAGGAGGAAGGAAGGAAGGAAGGAAGGAAGGAAGGAAGGAAGGAAGGAAGGGAGGGAGGGAGGGAGGGAGGGAGGGAGGGAGGGAGGGAGGGAAGAAAAGAGAAAAAGAGAGAAAGGAAGAGATAGAGAGAAAGGAAGAGATAAAGAAAGAAAGAGAGGAGAGAAGGGAGGAAGGGACGGAGGAAGAAAGGAGGGAGGGAGGGAGGGAGAGGGGGAGAGAGAGAGAGAACGAGAATGAAAACTATGGAACTGCTAATGTGATATTGCTAATGTATGGCTCTCACCATATCATTCCCCTCTTCAAAAAGCTTCATGGCTCTGTATTGCCTCTAGACAGATTCCAGACTTAAGGGAACTGCTTTTCACTGAAAGAATGTGATGCAAATATTTTTTACTAAAAGAGAGAAACACTTTCTCAGTGTCCTGCCATGGGTAACTATATGCTAAAAGAGTTTGATGCTGCTTCAGCTGCCCAAAAGTAGCAGAATAATATCTCTGCCTATTGGAAAAACTATGGGGACCAAAAGGGGAAGTTCCTGCACGTTATGTTTCCTAAAGAGCTCAGTGCAGTCATAAGTTGTCCCAGCATGTGGGTTACCCACCTCATGGACTTCAGTGCTATGTTCCTGTGTGTGTTCTATCATAGTCACTGTGTTCACTAGCAAAAAAATATAATCCAGGTTCATGGGTGGATTGTGATCTTTCTTTCTATTATTCATGATTTTGTCATCCATCTAGTAAGTAAATATTATTCTTATTTTTGCCTGTTTAGCAAATGTTTCATGTTTAAGAATCAATAATGTTATTGGGACTGATTATGTATGAATGGGAAGCACGCCGGGAGGGGCTCATCAACAGTAGAAGAGCATCCTCTTCACACCATGGTTATCCCTAGGACTGAAAGTTGAGTAGGAGCTAAGTGATGACATCAACAGCCATCCTGTATTCTGGGAAATTCTCTCAGTACTTACCAGTGTGGATTCTGATTGAGGGTAAATGAGCCACTTCAGAGAGAGAGGAGTGGAATCTGTGTTTCATCCTCAGGCTATACATGAGTTACACTGGAAAGCTACACTATTTAGAAATAATGAATTTAATAACCAACTATAGCCCTGAATATGATAATAATAATAATAATAATAAAATAATAGTTGACTTTTATGTAATACCTTGAGATTTGCAAAGTACTTTACAAAAAAATTATTTCATGTAATAATAATAAGTCAGGGCAGCTGGATGGCTCAGTGGATTGAGAGCCAGGCCTACAGGCACAAGTCCTAGATTCAAATCTGACCTCAGATACTTCCCAGCTGTGTGACCCTGGGCAAGTCACTTAACCCCCTTGTCTAGCCCTTACCACTCTTCTGCCTTGGAACCAATATACAGTATTGATTCTAAGACAGAAGGGAGGGATCTAAAAAACATAACTGAGGAAGGGACAGCTAAGTAGGAGAGTATATAGAGCACTAGGCCCAAAGAAGGGAAGTCCTGGGTTCCAATCTGGCCTCAGATACTTTCTAGCTATGTGACCCTGGGCAAGTCACTTAACCCCCATTGCCTCGCCCTTACCACTCCCACTCTTCTGCCTTGGAACCAATACACAGTATTGATTCTAAAACGAAAGGTGAGGGTTTTTAAAAAAATAATAATAGCCAGCCTCCACCTAGCACCTATCATGTCTCAGCAATTATCCCAAGTGTTTTACAATATTATCTCATTTTATCCTCATAACAATTCTGGGAGAGGGGAGCTATTAATATCATTATTTTACAGATGAGAAAAGTGAGGTAAACAAAGATTAAGTGACTTGCCCACGGTCACCCAGCTATTAAATGACCAAGGCTTGACTTGAACTCAGGTCTTCCTGACTCCGGGTCCTATTCAATACACCCCCTAGCTGCCTCTAGCAAGAGTGAGAAAATGTATTAGCTCCCTTCACTGAAGAGACAGGGATCTAAGGATACTAATTACAGTATACACTGCCAGACACAAGTGATATGTTAGATAGTTTCACCAACCTTTTTTTGTTTGAAACCTTTACCTTATCTCTTAGAATCAATAGTAAACATTGTTTCCAAGGCCAGAAAAGTGGTAAAGCTAGGCAAGGGGGGTTAAGTGACTTACCCAGGGTCATACAGCTAAGAAGTGTCTAAGGCTTTGATCTGAACCCAGGACGCCCCTGTTCCAGGCCTGACTCTCCATCCACTGAACCACCCAGCTACCCTTCTTGCTAAATTTCTTTGGTGCCTTTTCCAAAATGCTACAAAAGAAGACTTGCTGGGGGTGCAGAGGAAGGGATGCTTTCAGAACTAAGTATGATGTAAAAACAAGAGACACTAAGAGAAAAGAGACCAGCCTGGGCTGGTGGTCTCAGAGATACATGGAATTCCCCACATACACACCTCCAGACGGGAAACTCCATCTACCTACGCAGGCTGGCACCTGCTCTGCCATTTAGAGAACCAAGAGGTGAAATGACTTGCCCAGAGTCACAGTCAGTACTTGTCAGTGACAGGACGCAGGTCTCTCTGCCAACTGAGGCTGGCCCTCTAGCCACTACAACACTGTCTATTAATAGACATATGAAACATTTTTTCTTCAAAGGAATCACGTTCCCTCACTGGGCAAGAGCCTCGAAGCTAAAACTCTTCTGAAAGAGTCTCTCCGCTTCCTAGCTGTGTGACCCTAAGCAAGTCACTTAACCTCATTTGCCTAGTCCTTGCCCGTCTGCCTTCAAGTTGTTTCTGAGATAGAAAATAAAGGTTCTAAAAAAAAGGCAGCTGGGCAGCTCAGTGAATTGAGAGCCAGGTCCAGAGACAGGAAGTCCTGGGTTCTAATGTGACCTCAGACACTTCCTAACTGTATGACCCTGGACAAGTCACTTAACCCCCATTGTCTAGCCCTGACCACTCTTCTTCCTTGGAAACAATACACAATAGTAATTCTAAGAAGGAAGAAAAGGTTTTGTTTTTTTTTTTAATGAAGTAAAAGAATGTCTCTCCTCATGGCCTTCTCCCATCATGGTCAAAGAAGTGAGATATCAGAAAAGAAACTTCTGACTTTGGCCCCTCTGATGATGCCCCAACCACAGCGCTGACAAGAATGAAACCTCAGAGCTGGGTCCAAATTCTCTGGAGAATTCCCCAGGGCTGCTTCTCTCTCTCTCTCTCTCTCTGTCTCTGTCTCTGTCTCTCCTTCTCTCTCTCTCTCTCTCCCTCTCTGTCTCTCCCTCCCTCTCTCCCTTCTTCTTCTTCTTCTTCTTCTTCTTCTTCTTCCTCTCTCTCTCTCTCTCTCTCTCTCTCTCTCTCTCCCTCCCTCCCTCCTTCTTTTCTCTCTCTCTCTCTCTCTCTCTCTCTCTCTCTCTCTCTCTCTCTCTCTCTCTCTCTCTCTCTCTCTCTCTCTCTCTCTCTCTCTCTCTCCCCCTCTGTCTCTCCCTCCCTCTCTCTCTCCCTCCCTCCCTCCTTCTTCTCTCTCTCTCTCTCTCTCTCTCTCTCTCTCTCTCTCTCTCTCTCTCTCTCTCTCTCTCTCACTCTCTGAACATCAGAATGGAATTGTGGCTTCCCCCTGGATTGACATTTGCCCAAGACCCCAATGGGAAGGAGAGGCTAACAAGACTGGGCCATCCCCAATCCAAAGCCCACATCGAGGGTGTGACATTGGATAAATCACTTTCCTGCCCTCTCTGGACCTCCATTTCTCCCCCATAAAATGAGGAAGCTGTTCTTTGAAAGACTTAAGAACTGATCAATGCAACGGCCAACCAGGATTCCAGAGGACTGATGATAAAGTATTCTACCCATGGAGACAAAATACAGACTCAAACACACATTTTTAGCCATTGACATTTCTGGATTTTGCATGGCTGATTTTGCCTATTTGTTACAAGGCATTGAAAAAAAAATTTTTAATTAAATTTTTAAGTTTAAAATTTTAAATGTTTTTATTTAAAATTTTTAGGTTTGTTTGAATTTCAAAATTTTAACTTAATTTTTAATATTTTTTTCTTTTTAATGAGGTTTCTGAAGAAGACACTAGGATAAAAAGAATTTATTATTTTTATATCTTTTTTTAAAAAAAGAAAATATTTTAAAAATCAGGCCACTGATAGATTTAGATCCAGACCATCAAACCTTCTTTCTTTTCAGCTGAGGAAACTGAGATTACTGAAGAAGACACTCACTATGGGGTTAAAAAAAGTCTCAAGAAAATATTTTTTTTAAAAGGCAGCTGATAGATTTAGATCCAGACCATATAGTCCAACCCTCTTTTTTTTTACAGCTGAGGAAACTGAGGCCCAGTTTGGTGAAGAGATTCTCCCAACCTGACTAAGTAAATAAATGCAAGATCTAGTATTGGAATCTGAGTTGTAGGTTTTTTTTAAGCCCTTGCCTTCTATGTTAGTATCAAGTCTAAGTCAAGAGAGAGGCAAGGGCCAGGCAATCAGAGTTAAGTGACTTGCCCAGGGTCACACAGCTAGGCAGCATCTGAGGCCTGTTATGTTGGGAATTTGGTGAGGAAAGAACAAGAGGGAACATATAAATAATTCATATTTATTGATTGGGAAGGGGAAGAAGGAACAGGAGTGTTAGGAGAAAATTATACTAGTTAGCTTACAATCTAATGTCTATAAACTATCTAAAACTATCTTATTAAGCTAAGCAGTAAATTCCCCAATAGCCCCAGGAGTCCAATCAAATGGGCCAGGATCTTCAGTTGGTTAGTCTATCTTCAATCTCCTTGACTCAAAGCTGCCAGCAGCCAGATTCAAAAGATTTCTTTTCTTCTGATGGTCTCGGGAGAAAGCCAGAAACCTCTCTTCCAAGCCTCCAACTCGGGTCCTTCCAGGAGATAAGATGAAGTCTGTCCATTGGGCATAGAATCTTTTCCAGATCTCAAGCCAGGCTCAGTCACATGCTCCTGTCAATCACTCACTCTGATGTTTGCACCTCTCAGTTTTTTGCAAACTGTTCGTCTTTATCACAGACCAGATATGAATCTGGTTCATACGAGCTCCAGGTCTGGTGCTCTATCCCCTGGGCTACCAAGCTGCCCCCTCTGCATCCTCTTAACTCTAAACCCCAAAGACCCCTTCCAGCCTCAGCATCAGAAGAGGCTGGACTCTCAGCTCATTCCCCCACTCTCATGGTTTCCATTTCAAGCTTCCACTTTGTTTTTCCTGAGTCAACCTCTCTCTCCCAGAGGAAACTCAAAGACACTGACAAAAGGCATTCCAAGACTGATCAGGCTCCAGGGCCAAGGCTGGGCTGTTCCTTCCTGAGGCATCTTTCCAAGGCAAACAAGCCGCCACCTGCAAACCTCCGGGCCACCAGGAGGGACAACCTCCTGCCTCACCAAAGTCTTGCAGCTGGCTAACAAGCAAACACAAATTCTTGATCTAACAGGCCCTTCTGAAGCCAAAACTTCCTCTTTTTTCTTTCTTTTGTTTTTAAAGGGGAAGGATGAGGACGGTTATGGGGACATGTTGAGGGCCAGCTGGAAAATAAGAGAAAGAATAATAACAGCAATAGTTTATGGTGTAGAGAACTTGGAGACCAGTGAACATACCTTATTTGATCCTTTTTATAGCCACAGGAGCCACAGAACACTGGCCTTGGAGTCGAAAGTTCTGAATTCAAATCCCTATCTAGAGGCAACTAAGCACAGTGGGTACAGCACCAGACCTGGAGTCCAAAGTCCTGCATTCAAATTCCAACTCTAAAGATACCTAAGGAACACACTACATAGAACATCAGACCAGGAGTCGAGAGGTTCTGGGTTCAATCCCAATTCTAGAGGCAGCTAGGGAGCACAGTGGTTAGAG
The DNA here is from genome assembly GCF_027887165.1 of Monodelphis domestica. NCBI lineage: Eukaryota > Metazoa > Chordata > Mammalia > Didelphimorphia > Didelphidae > Monodelphis > Monodelphis domestica. Next base: position 45,384,180 of record NC_077229.1, read on the forward strand.
CACCAGGCCTGGAGTCCAAAGTCCTACATTCAAATCCCAATTCTAGAGGCAGCTAGGGAACACACTACATAGAGCATCAGACCTGGAATTAAGAGGTCCTGGGTTCAAATCTGGCTTCAGATACTTCCTAGCTGTGTCACCCTGGCCAAGTTACTTAACCTTGATTGCCTTGTCCTTGCCACTATTTTGCCTCAGAATTGATACTAGGACAGAAGGTATGGGGGAGGGGGGGGCAACACCCTGGTCAATTTAACAAGTTATTGAACTTTGCTTGACATCAGTTCTTTTTCCACAAAACACGTGGGTCACCCTAGAGGAACTCTGAGGTCCTGTCTATAAACCTCTGTATGCCTCGGGTTCCTCAAAAGGGCCTGAAGTTAATGGTCTCCTTCACAGATCTATATCTATGTTCCTCTGAGGTCTGAAGTAGTTGGCAACTTGAGGTGGGATTTGAACCCAGCTTTTCCTGACTCAAGATCTTGCCCTTCACCCACCAAGCCAGAAACCAGGCACTTTTGTTGTTGTTATTCTTAATCCCTTCCTTCCCTTCCAGCTTAGAATCAATATTGTGTATTGGTTCTAAGACAGAAGAGCAATAAGAGCTGGGAAATGGGGGTTAAGTGACTTGCCCAGGGTCACACAGCTGGAAAGTGTTTGAGGTCAGATTTGAACCCAGGACCTCCCTCCTGAAGGCCTGGTTCTCAATAGACTGAGCTACCCAGATGTCCTCATTGATAATTAAATAACGGAGCCCCATACCCTGCAAAGGAAGCTTTATAGTCAAGTCCAAGTGAATTGGCTGAAGACTCTAAAGCTAACAGATATTGGGGTGTAGGGAAGACAAGGATCAGTTTTTCCCTCTCCCTCCCACTCTCCCGATCCCTGCCAGCTGAACAAGGCCACGGGGCTTTCCTGAGAACAAGATGTGTGCCCACACACGCAGAGAAACTAAAGATTAAAAGAATGAACTCCTCTCCCATATGCCTATACCCATTGCCTGGCAACTTGGAACTGGAAGGTGCCTCGATAGAGTCTTCAGGAAGCCCATGCCCACTCACAGTCCGCCCTCAGTTTTGCTGCTTGGAGTGGCAAGGCTGGAGCTGCCCATCCCACGCCAGCCTCGGGTAAAATGCTCCCTAAGTGAAGGGGGAGGAGAGAGGGGGCTGACTTCTACTGGAATCGTGGAAGCCTGAGCCCTAGGAACAAGCTAGGCTGCAACCAAGAAGCCGCATCTGAAGTGAGAGCACCTTGGTGTACATCCCACCTGTAAGACCTTAGGCAACTAAGTTACGCTCTCTCTGCCTGCCTCAATTTCCCCATATATAAAATGAGAGGGAGGACTCACTATTCTCTGAGGTCTCTTCCAGCTCTAAATCAACAATTTCTGAAGATCCCTCAGTAATGTTAATTAATGATAATAATGACTTTACGGACAACTTTTTGGATTCAATACTGTGTATTGATTCCAAGGCAGAAGAGTGGTAAGGGTTAGGCAATGGGGGTCAAGTGACTTGTCCAGGGTCACACAGCTGGGAAGTGTCTGAGGCCAGATTTGAACCCAGAACCTTCAAGCCTGGTTCTCAATCCATTGAGCCACCTAAGGTGCCCCTAAATGGGTTCATCCTAAAAGTGCCTGGTTTCTGGCTTGGTGGGTAAAAGCCTAGATCTGGAGTCACTCAAACTTGAGTTCAAATTGCTCCTGAACCCAGGTCTCCCTAACCCTCCAAGCTCAGCTCTAACCACTACGTCCCTCAGCCTCTCAAAAATCCCTAAGGTCGGTCTCTCCCCACCCCCATTTTTTTACACCCTTACCTTCTTAGAACCAATACTACATGAGAGTACATGTATAACCCAGATCAAATTGCTCATCATCTCTGAGAGCGGGGAGGGGAGGGGAGGGAAAGGGATGATTTGGATCTTATCATTTTGGGAACTGTGTGCTAAAAATTATTATGTGCAATTAGGAAAATAAAATATCTTTGAATAAAAAGGAATTGATATTAAAGGTAGGTTAAGTGACTTGCTTAGGGTCATACAGCTAAAAAGTGTCCAAACTCAAATTTGAACCCAGAACCACCTATCTGTAGGCTTGGCTCTCTATCCACTGAACCACCCAGCCCCATTTTTTCAAGAGGTTGGTACATCATTTAAACTTGGTGAAGTTGACTGACTTGACCCTTAATTGTCTCCTAAATCAGCCCACCAGCCCACCCTCATACTGCCTGCTTGAACCAAGGCAGCGTGGCAGAAGGAAGCCAAAGGAAGCTGGATCTGGATCCCAGCTTAGGCCAGGCATCTCACCTGGTTAAACTTTTTCTCATCTGTAAAATGGGCTTAACAGCGCTCCTCTGCCAGGGCTTTGGAGGAGTGCCAGTTTGATGATGTTACAACGTTAGGGACTCTCCAGGAGACAGTCCCATCATCCTCATTCCCAGCCTGGGATGGGCAGACAGCCCCATCTCTCCCTGCTTCAACCCTCCCCCCGGGCTTCTTCCCTGGTTGTCTCATTCTGCCAGGATTTATTATCTTATCTCTGGAGCTCTATTTCTTCTCTCTGGCTCTCCTATTTACAGAAAGGCAGGATAAAAAGGGACCGGGCAAAAATAGTTGTTCTGTAGCTTTCCAGAATCCTAAGGATTTCTCCTTTCAGACGGGGGAGGGGAAGGTCCCCACATTGTTCCAAAGGGCTCCCCAAGGCCTTCTCCAGCTGCCGCCAGCTCAACAAAGCATCCGGTCCTCGATTCAGTCCCAGGCCACTGAGTCCTGCTCCATCCTCGCTGTTTACTCAGTCACTACAAGTCTGACTCTTGAGACTGCATGGGAGGGGATGGTTTGGCCAAGCTACTGCAGTAGTTTGCCATTTCCTTCTCCAGCTCATTTGACAGATAAGGAAACTGAGGCACGCCGGGTGAAATGACTTGCCCAGAGTCATACATCTAGTTTGTCATTTCTTTCTCCAGCTCATTTGACAGATGAGGAAATTGAGGCACACAGGGTTCAGTGACTTGCCCAGAGACAGCTGATTTGCCATTTCTTTCTCCAGCTCATCTGACAAATGCTGAAACTGAGGCAAACAGGGTGAAGTGACTTGCTCAGGGTAACACAGCTAGGAAGTATCTGAGGCAACCATTGTGCACCTCAGTACCCTTAGATGCCCCCATTATGCAGCCTTTTTTTCCAGGAAAATTCTTGTATGTGTTTGTATTTGTTCTACAATAAATACAAATGAAAATCTATTACAAATAACAGGTTCTATTTCTTATACATTTCACACTGATGCTATACATGTCTGTCCATTCAAAGAGCTCCTTTCAAGGAGGAATTGTTTCCTTCTTTGTACCTGTACACTCAGCACCCAAGACAGTGTCTGACAGAAAACAGTGATTAATAAATCCTTGGTGACCAGCCAGTGCCTTCCCAACCTCTTCCCAACCAATTATTCCATCAATCAAACATTTATAAAGTCCCTACTATGCATTATGGATATCATATAGGTATGGAGTTGGGAGAACATGGCTTCAAATCTGGCCTCAAACATTTCCTAGCTGTGTGACCCTGGGTAAGTCACTTAACCCCAACTGATTAACCCTTGAAGTTCTTCTGTCTTAGAATTGATACCAAGTGGGAAGAGAGGTGGTTCATTGGATAAAGCACCAGACCTGAAGTCAGGAAGACTCCTCTTTCTGAGTTCAAATCTGGCCTCAGACACTTACTAGCTATGTGACCCTGGACAAGTCACTTATTCCTGTTTCCCTCAGTTTCCTCATCTGTCAAATGAGTTGGAGAAGGAAATAGCAAACCACTCCATTTCTGCACAGTGCTTGATACATGGTGATCACATAATAAATACTTGATGATTGACTGGAATCAGAGGTCCTGGGTTCATATCTGGCCCTAGACACTTCCTAGCTGTGTGAACCTAGGCAAGTCACTTAACTCCAATCATGTAGTCCTTAGTGCTCTTCTGTCCTGGAATTGATATTTAGCAGCAATTCTAAGACAGAAGGTAAAGATCTAAAAAGAAAATGTGATAGTAAGATAGAAGGTAAGGCTTTAAAAAGAAAAGAAAGAATATATATATATATATATACACATACATATATATAGCTACCAAAAAAATGGATATTGTCTTTGTAGCTTTGTATTTGGTACCATGGATATAAAGACAAAGAAGTAAACAATCTCTGCACCCCACAAGCTCATAGTTTAGCAAACCCTTACAGCCTTCTTGTCCAACCCCCTCATTTTACAGATGAGGAAGCTGAGGTTAAATGAGCTCATATTTAGTAGCAAAAGCAGAATTGGAATCCACACCCCCTGATTCCAGTCACATTTGCACCATTGTGCATGGCATCAAGAGTAGAAGTAAAAGGTGTGAAACAATCTCAACGAGCAAAATCAAATCCAGAGCTTTTCCACTGTAGATGCAATCCAACCCCTTTGTTTTACAGAAGTGGAAACTGAGGTCAGAGAGAACTGACTTGTCCAGGTCTGAATGGAAAGTGATGTAAGGGGCAGTGATATAGCACAGTGGATAGAGATCCAGGCCTGGAGTTGGGTGGACCTGGGCTCAAATCCAGCCTCAGACACTTCCTAGTTGAGTGATCCTGGGCAAGTCACTTAATCCTGATTGCCTAGCCCTTTGACTCTCTTCTTCTGTCTTAGAACTGATACCAAACAGAAGGAAAGAGAAGGAAAAAAAGAGAGATTATACCCCATAGAGATCATAAGGGAAAAGACTTCTACAAGAATATTCATAGCTGAGCTCTTTGTTGTGACAAAAAATTGGAAAATGAGGCTTGCCCTTCAATTGGGGAATTGTGGAATCTGTTGATGATGGAATACTATTGGGTTCAAATGAATAATGAACTGGAAGAATTCCATGTGAACTGGAAAGACCTTCAAGAACTGATACAGAGTGAGAGGAGCAGAACCAGGAGAATGTTGTACACAGAGACTGATACACTGTGGTACTATCGAATGTAATGGACTTCTCTACTAGCAGCAATGCAGTGACCCAGGACTGTTCTGAGGGACTGATGAGAGATGCTATCCACATCCAGAGAAAGAACTGTGGGAGTAGAAACACAGAAGAAAAACAACTGCTTGTCACATGGGTTGAGGGGATATGATGAGGATGTAGACTCTAAAGGATCACCCCAGTGCAAACATCAATAATATGGAAATAGGTCTTGATCAATGACACATGTAAAACCCAGTGGAATTGTTCTTTGGCTACGGAAGGGGGTGGGAGGAGGAGAGGGAAAGGACATGAATCATGTAACTATGGGAAAATATTCTAAGTTAATTAATTAAATAAACTTAAAAAATAAAAATAAAGTGCTTGTTCACTGCAAAAAAAGAAAAAGAGAGAAGGTGAGGAAGAAAGGAAGGAACGGAGAGAGGGGAAGGAAGGAAGGAAGGAAGGAAGGAAGGAAGGAAGGAAGGAAGGAAGGAAGGAAGGAAGGAAGGAAGGAAGGAAGGAAGGAAGGAAGGAAGGAAGGAAGGAAGGAACGAAGGAGGGAGGGAGGGAGGGAGGGAGGAACTCAGGTCTTCTGACTCCAAATTCTACAACACTTTTAAGGAGGTCACAGGTAGATTTCAGGGGTTCCATGAACCAGGTTTCTTTTTCACTAACCTTCATCTGAAATTAAGCATTTCCTTCAATCATTTAAAAACTCAGTTGTGAGAAAGGGCCCCTACTCTTCCCCAGAGTGCCAAAGGGTTCCATAACCCTTGCTCTAGTCCAGGCCCCTCATTTTACAGGCCCAGGAAAGTCAAATCACTTGTCTTATTACACAAAGATAATAAATGGCATGGGCAGGATTTGAATCTGAGACCTGGCTCCAGATCCCATCCTCTTTCCTCTGAAATTCGGTCTCTCACTTTCCACAGGAGGAAACGGTGCCCAAAAGGGTCCAAGGTCCCACAAGTAACCCATGAGAGAGAACCAAAGTCCTCTTACACTAAACCCCGTGTTCTTGCCACTCCCCAAACTACTACTAGAGGAAGGCAAACACAGTGGGTGCCTCTGAAACATGGCCATTAAAGCAGCTCCCTTCCTGCCTGCCTGAGGCAGCAGAGCAAGATGTGGGGAGCCTGGAGTCACCAGAAGCCTCTCACTCAGGGTGGGGGGGTTGGGGAGGCCTTGGAAATGCCACTCGGAAGCCGATTTTCCCAGAAATTCCAGAACCCCATTTGGAAATCTTTCCTTCGTCACAACAGGGACAATGAAACAACTCCACACTCAAGACACTGGACTCCGAGAGGCAACAGGCGGAATGGAGGAGACAAGAGGCAAAGGCACAAATGTCAAGTCTGACCATCTCAGGATCACATCAGCTTCCTATTTCCTCCTGGCATCAAACAGGCAAATCCGTTTGCTGCTCAGTTGCAGAATGGAGAAGGCAGAGGTCAAGGGACTGAGTGCTGGACTTGCAGTCACAACACCTGAGTTCAGGGACAGCTAGGATAGAGGTCTTGAGATGGGAGGTCCTGGGTTCAAATTTGGCCTCAGACACTTCCCAGCTGTGTGACCCTGGGCAAGTCACTTAACCCCAACTGCCTAGCCCTGACCTCTCTTCTGCCTTGGAACCAACTCATAGTATTCATTCTAAGGGGGAAGGTAAGAATTTAACAAAAACAAAAGACCTGAATTCAAATCCCAGATCTGATATTTGCTAGCTGTGTGACCTTGAGTAAGTCCTCTTAACCTCTGAAGCCTAGCTTCTTCATCAATTGGATGAGGAAATTGGGTTTAACAACCTCTGAAGATCTGTCCTAAAGCCACAACCATCTCCCCTATTCTCCTGACTTAGTTTCCCCAGAGGGGATGCGACTCCATAGCATCTAAGGTCCATTCCAACTCTAGATTCCATTTCTTCCCTGGGTCTCAGTTTCCTCATCTGTAGCCTCTGAGGTCCCTTTAGCTCTAAGCTTATGACCCCCTTCTAGCGGGAGGGCTGGAAGCCCAAGGACTACAGGCAACAAGATGGCACATGGTACTGGAGTGAGTCATTTGGGACCCAAATTTGAATCCTTCCGCAAACACTTGCTAACTGCATGACCCTGGGCAAGTCACTTCACCAATCAATGGATCAGCATTTGCCAGTCATTCTAGGTGCCAGGCACTGTAGTGGGCACTAGGGATGCGAATACAAAGAAGGAAATAATCCCTATTCTCCCTCTCTTAGCTTCTGTCTTATCATCTGTAAAATGGGGGTGATGATAATAGCGCCTGCCTTTCCAGGGCTGTTATAAGAATCAAATAAAGTCGGGGGCAGCTGGGTAGCTTAGTGGATTGAGAGCCAGTCCTAGAGACGGGAGGTCCTAGGTTCAAATCTGGCCTCAGCCACTTCCTAGCTGTGTGACCCTGGGCAAGTCACTTGACCCCCATTGCCTAGCCCTTACCACTCTTCTGCCTTGGAGCCAATACACAGTATGACTGCAAGACGGAAGGTAAGGGTTAAAAAAAAAATAAAAAAAATAAAAAAATAAAAAAAAAGAATCAAATAAAGTCGAGGACGGAAGAGAACAATCTTTCATTCAATGCCTACTATGTGCCAGTCAGTGTGCTAAGAGCTTTAACAAATATTAACTCATTTCATTCTCACAACAGCCCTGAGAGGCAGGATATTTTATTAACCCATTTTACAGTTGAGGGAAACTGAGGATGACAAAGGTTGAGTGACTTGCCCAGGGTCACACAGCAAGGCAGAATTTCAAGTTGAAATTGAATGAAGAATGAAGTTGGGTCTTCCTGACACCAGAACCAAGGCTCTATCCATTGTGCTACCTGGCTCTTGCATCAAGCATTCTATAAACCTTCAAAGTTAGCTATTTTTAAAATAAAAGGCGTTATTATCTTTTGTTCTGTCGATGGGGGAGGCTGTGTAGGCTGGTAAAAAGGGGAAGCACCCTAGTCTCAATTCCCGGGAAACTGGCCTTGGGGAAATGGTTGGCCCACTTCCCACAAGCCACTCCACTCTGGCCATGAAATGCCGGTCAGCACAGAGAACTTCCCAAACAAATAGATCCCGATAGCTAGAGTGGTGGAATCTTTTTTCTCCCTGCGCAAGGGATTGTGGACTGAGAGGATTTGGGGGTCCTGGCCCAGAGCCCATGAGGCCAAGCCTCCCCTTTTACAGATGAGGAAACTGAGAGCAGAGAGGAGAAGTGAATTATCCAAGGTCATAGAGCCCTCCTCTGAACTTAGGTCTTCTCGTCCCGAACCCAATTCTCTTTCCAATGGCCACACGTGCCCTGTTCCAGAAGGGTCCCTGCCAGCCAGGAGAGGAGGAAGTGAGCAAACCCAGCTGTCAGATCTCTTCCAAAGGTCTTCGGAACCAGGGAGTGAAAAAAGGCCCAGTTGCTGCCTTCTCCACCTCCTGAAATCGAGTGAAGAAAACAAGGTTTGGGAAATTGGGGTTCGATTTCCTCCAGAGGCTGCTCCAGAATTAGGGCTGCTTTAGGCCTAGAGTTATCAAGAGGCAGGGGGATGGACACGATGACCAGAGGCATCCCTCCCACCTAGGATTCTTCCATAAACATCCAAGTGGAGGGAAGTGGCGGAGAGAGGAAGGGAGAGACGAGGGACAGGAGAGAACGAGGGACAGGAGAGAACGGTGCTCGAGACCAAGGAACGGGCACGGAGACTGGAAACAAACCCTAACAAACTCTGTACATCGCTAATCCGGACCAGATGGACGGGAATTATTTTGAAAAAGGCAAAAACCCAACCCAGGCCTCTCCTAAAACAAATAGAAACGAGAGGCCCTCTGACTCAGAGGGGAACCTGAAATAGCACTCGCCCAGAAAAGCCCTGGCGCAGAAAGCCTTCGGAGAGGAAAACGGGAACCGGATGCCCCCCGGGAGCCTGGTCACCGGAGGAGGCTCGGGGATCCCCAACGCGGACCCGTGGGTGCCCCAAGCACTGCCATCTTGTACCGGAGAGCATCGGCTTTGCCCAAACACAAAGGGGTGGTTTTCAGATCCCCGTAAATGCTATTTCCCACTTAGAAAACAAGTCTCATCACTCTAAAACAAATGAATATTCTTGGCAGCCTTTTGTCATTACTCCATTTTTCAATAAATAAAGGTTAATAGTGTAGTAATGGCTAGAATGGGTGGGGGAATACGGGAGCTTTTTTTTTATTAAATCTTTACCTTCAATACTTACAATAACACTGTATATAATAGCGCAATATTGTAATACGTATGATACTGTGTATCGGTTCTAAGGCAGAAGAACAGAAGGGGCTAGGCAATGGGGGTTAAGTGATTTGTCCAGGGTCACACAGCTAGGAGGTGTGAGCAAAAAGGGCTAGGAGGGGCAGCTGGGTAGCTCAGTGGATTGAGAACCAGGCCTAGAAATGGGAGGTCCTAGGTTCAAATCTGGCCTCAGCCACTTCCTAGCTGTGTGACCCTGGGCAAGTCACTTGACCCCCATTGCCTAGCCCTTACCACTCTTCTGCCTTGGAGCCAATACACAGTATTGACTCCAAGACAGAAGGTAAGGGTTTAAAAAAAAAAAAAGGGCTAGGAAATGGGGGTTAAATGACTTGTCCAGGGTCACACAGCTAGGAAGTATGAGCAGAACAGGCTAGGCAATGGGAATTAAGTGACTTGTCCAGGGTCATACAGCTAGGAAGTATGAGTGGAAAAAGCTAGGCAATGGGGGTTAAGTGACTTGTCCAGGGTCGCACAGCTAGGAAGTATCTGAGGTTAGATTTTAACCCAGGACCTCCTGTCTCTGGGCTTGGTTCTCAATCCATTGAGCCACCCAGCTTTCAAAGAAGTCTTTGGGTTTGAAAAGGATGAAAAGGGAGGGATGCATTAGAAGAGACAGTAAGTCATTTTGGATCAATATTTTTTTCCTTAAGTGTTTACTATGAGCCAAGCCAATGCTGCAGAGACAGAAACAATCCCCCAAAGAAGCTTAGTGGAGGGGTTCATCTGTAGTAGTGGAGGGAACTTCCATGATGGGAGGGCTTTCCCCTAGTCCCCTCCCCCATTCATATCAGCTCCTATAAAAAAGGTTTTTCATGGGAGAAAGACTCAAAGTTCCCTTCCCAACACCAATGTCAGGGGATTACTAGCGGAGAGATGTTGGGCCAATCCCTGACCTCTCTGGGGCTCAGTTTCTTCATCTGTAAAATAAGGGAGTTAGAACTCAAGGGCCTGGAAAGTCCCTAGTAGATCCCAAAGCTGTGAAGCAATGCTGCACCCTGCAGGGAATTATCACCTGGGTGATTATCAGTCTGAGGAGGTGATTATCACTGGCTGGGTTTTAGAGCAACCAAGAAGAAAGAATAATCCAATGGAATTTGGGATCCAGAATTCAATCCCAACTCTAAGGCATGGTCATCCTGACAAGTCATGTGATCTCTCCTGACCTCAGTATCTTCACCTGTAAAATGGGAGCAGGGAGGGAGAGATGAGTAGACTGGGGGGGGGGGGGTCTCTGAGGCTCCTGCCTAGGACCCTCTGATCTCTGTTGGTTTTTCTGAGACTGAATCCAAGTCTTCTTCCTGATTCAGAAAGTCTTAGAGAAATGCAGAGAGTCCTGGGAAGTTAAAAAGTTTCTAACCTTGCCCAAGGTCACATGGGCTGTACATATCAGAGGCGGGACTTGAACTCGATCCAGTGCTCCATCCACTGCAGCATGGTGCCTCTCCTAAACTATATTCCCAAAGACCGATAAAATGAGAGTGGGGTGATGAAGCCTAGAATATCTGCCTCTAAAAACTGCAGCTAAGGTTCAAATGGGATCATGTGTGTGTAAAGCGTTCTGTGACCCCAAACACAGCAGCTATTATTATCATTAGCTTCATCAAGACCAGAGTTGTGGATGGGGAGATGAGCCCTCTCCTCAACCACCACCCCCAAACACACTTGTCTCTCCCTGACCCCATTCAGGGTTTTCTTGGCAAAAACACCTGCCATTTCCTTCTCCAGCTCATTTGACCAACAAGGAAATTGAGGCAAGGCTAAGTGACTTGTCCAGGGTCACACAGCTAGTTTGTCATTTCCTTCTCCAACTCATTTGACAGATGAAGAAACTGAGGCAAGCAAGGCTAAGGGATTTTTCCAGGCTCATACAGATAGTTTATCATTTCCTTCTCCAACTCATTTAACAGACAAAGAAACTGAGGCAAACAGGGTGAAGTGACTTGTCCAGGGTCAGACAGGTAGTTTGTCATTTCCTTCTCCAACTCATTTGACAGACAAGGAAATTGAGGCAAGGCTAAGTGACTTGTCCAGGGTTACACAGCTAGTTTGTCATTTTCTTCTCCAACTCATTTGACAGATGAGGATACTGAGGCAAGTAGGGATCAGTGCATTGCCCAGAATCACACAGCTTACTTTACCATTTCCTTCTCCAATTAGTTTGACAGATAAGGAAACTGAGGCAATCAAGGCTAAGTGATTTGTCCAGGGTCACACAGCTAATTTATTTCCTTCTTCAACTCATTTGACAGATGAGGAAACTGAGGCAAACAGGGATCAGTGACTTGCTCCAGCTTGCTTGACAGAGAAGGAAAGAGGCAAGCAGGGTTAAATGACATGCCCAGGTTCACACAGGCCAGATTTGAACTCCTGAACATGAATCTTCTTGATTCCAGCCCCAGCACTCTTTCTGGCAGCATCTAGCTGCCTCCATATGAATGCTAACTGTTAGTGATAGTTTGCTGTTAGTGATAGTAGTGCCAAATCGGTATTACTACATCACAGGTCTGACCACAGTCCCTTCCTGCCCAAGAAATTGTACTGGAGCAGGGGAGTAGGTAGTACAGTGGATAGAGAGCCAGGCTGGTGTCCAGAGGCCCTGAGTTCAAATCTGATCTCAAACACTTCTTAGCTGTTTGATTCTGGCAAGTCACTTAACCGCCACTGCCTAGCCCTGTCTTGGAATTGATAAGGCAGATAGAATTGATTGGCCCCTTATTGTCTCTAGAATCAAATCCAAACTCCCCGGTGCCACAGCTAAAGTCTGGAAAGGTCTGGCCTCTGCCTTGGCAGCTCAGCTGCAGCAGATCCGATCGGGGGTGGCAGCTTTGAGGGCAGATAAGTCAAAGAGTGGTAAGAGCAGCCGCACAGTTCTGCTCCCAAAGCACTTCCCCCACAAAAAGCTGGCGAGGCACAAGTCCCACTGTCCTCATTTTACAGAAGGGGAGAAACGAGACAGAAGAGAAATCCTGAGCAGCACCAAAAGGACCCAGAACAAAGTCTCCTCGCCCGGAAAGGCAGACAGGTGGGTTCAGTGGTCTGTCTCTAAACCTAAATCTATGGCCCTAAGGTCTCCGGAACAGTGGGAAAGTATGGATAAAAATCACCTGAGAAGGAAGGAAGGAGCTCAAGTCGGTACCCACGCTATCACAGGCTCTGAAGAGGATTGAAGTAGAAAGAAGACAATTCAGCAAGTGACTTGCCCAAGGTCACCTACCCTTAGCAATGGAGCTAGGACTCAAACTCAGAGCCCCAGACTCTAAAACTCCCCCAAGTCGCCTTCCCTACCCTCTCGGGTACCCCAGAACCCTAGGTTTGGGGCTCATCACATTCTAATTACTAAATAGTAAGCTCCCTGAGCTCCTCTTAACCATCTCTCCTCACCCTACCCCAAACAGGGCTTGTACATGGTCTCAGTAAATATGAAGTGAATTTACCTCCCCAAATTAGGCAAAAAGGGTGATGCAACAAGGCCTTTGACACTAGCAGTGAATTCTGGGTGCTTTCTGGCTAAGGAGCTGAACACCCAGAGCTCCCTGGAAATACTGCTATTTCCCCCCACCCACGCCAATGTCTTCCCCACTAAGCACCCGAAGCTCTTTTGTCTCCCAAGCCCTCCTCCAGCATCCCTCCGAACAAGGGGACCAGCCAGGAGAGCTCCATTTCCAGGAGATGGTGGGGAATGGCTAAAAGCAGAGTTTTCCCAGAACTCCTCCCGCCATGCCATCCAGGAGGGCACTGAGGCTGCAGGAGCTGCGGCTCTGCCCTCCCTCTCCAGTAAGGGATCAGAGTCTGATCCTGTCGGCTTCCCAGAGGCCTCGGGCTAGGAAAGAGAGGCAGGATCAGGAGGTGTAGCTGGCCAGGGGGCAGGTGAGAATAGCAAGGAAGTTGTGGAACTGTGAAAACAGCCAGCTGCTGAGAGGAGAACCAAATGAGGCTCGGGGTGAGAAAAGCCTGGAAAAGCCCAGGGCACCAGAGAGGCAGCGAGGCAAGCGCCGGGCACAGCCCCGAACCTCTAACCCGCCGCCAGCAGCAGCCAGGACTGGGTCAGGAAGTTGTCTTGTCATCTCAAAGCCTGCGAGAAAAGGTCCTTCTCCCCAGGGCAGGGCGTCTGGGCTGTTAAAGCAAACTGCCAGGAGAGGGGAAAGTCTCGGCCAATTGGACCCCTTCGGAGAGACCTCGTACAAAGCCCTCGGATAAGGCAGGGAGGCCCCCAAATGGGGAGAGACAAAGGCTCGCCGCCCCCCTGTTCAGGAAGTGATGCCCGCCGGAGATAAACAGGCGGGCTGTCCCCCTGGCCGGTTTCCCTGGCAGCCCGGGACCCTGGACCCCTACTGGTCAAGCCTGGGCACGCACTGGAGGGAACGGGTGAGGCCGAGGCGAGGAGAGATGGACCGTGCAGCGCCAGTACGGGCGGGCGGGAGCACCGGCGGACACCTCCGCTCCCCCACGCTCCCCCGCCCCCAGCACCGCGGAGCGCAGCATCCCCAGTCGCCCCCTGGCCGTGCCCGTGCCAGTATCCGAGCGCGCGCGCTGCGGGGCCCACGTGGAGGAGGGCAGGCGGGTACCCTGTCCCCAGAGGGAGCCCAGCCCCGGCCCTCCCGGGCCTCTCCCCTTTGTCTGCGCCGGCTCGGGCTCCGAGCATCCGTTTCGGAAGCGCAGGGACAACCCCCCTGGACCCGCCCCGCGGGGGGGAGCCCCTCCCCTCCTCACCCGGCGCTGGGTCCTGCGCTCCGCTGCCGGGGCTGCCCGGGGTCCTGGCGCCTCGGGGCTAGGGCAGGGGCGGCCACTGCGGCGGCAGCGGCGGCGGCGGCGGCCGGGCTGCTGGCTGGCGGGGCTGGGGTGGCCGAGCCGGCGCGGGCGGCGCCGCCGATTGGCTGAGGCCGGGCCTCCCCGAGCCGGGGAGGGAGGAGGAGGAGGAGGAGGAGGAACGAGCCGCCGGGTCCCGGGATTGGCCGCCCGGCGCCCAGCTCTGCAGCCCAGATGTGCGCCGCTGTACGCTGGCTCCCCATTGGTTTCTCGGGGCCCGCGGCCCCAGGACGGGGAGGGCCAGAGAGGATGTGAAGGGATGGGGGAGCCGCCCTCCCCGCCCCCGCTGGTCTGCCACCTGCCTGCAGCCCCGAGGGCATTGGTCTCCTTTGGCAGTTCTGGAGAAGCCACTAGCGCAAAGTGCCTCCCGAAGTCCGGGTCCTCTGCCCCCAATCCCTGAACTCGTCTGCTTTCCCTGGCCTCCCCTCCCACCTAGGAAGAAGCTCGAGCGGAAAACAAGCCACACACACACAGCCCCAGGGTAATGGGAACGTCACTCTCCGAGCAAGGGTCCCCCTAGCTCGGGCAAGGCAGTTTCCGTGGGACACCTGCAAGCCGCTGCTTTGGGGAAGTGAGAGCTGCGGCAGTGCGGGGAATGCGGGAAACCAAGGCAGAGCATTCCAGCCTCTGCGATGCTCTTGTCCGGTTCTGCAGAACCGCTAGAACCGCAGCACGCGTCCGCGGGAGTGCCCCGGCTTGCCCAGAAGTCTGTGAGTAGGTGAAGTTAAAAGCCCATTGGACAAGAAAGGGGGTTAGCCCACTTCAACGCGGCCCCTGCCTTGCGGAGCCAGCCCACCCCAAGGTTGGGAATATTCCGGGGAGCCTAGCATTCCGGGAATTAGCTCAAACTCGGGGTGGAGAGTGGGTTTGGAGGAGAGGACCTGAGTTCTAATCCTGACTCTCCCAACTGAAGCTAGGTGGGAAAGGACTTTGAAAACGAAGCAGAAGGGTTTGTATTTTATCCTAAAAGCAACAGGAAGCCCCCGGAGCTGACACGGGGATGAGTCTCACGCTAGGAAAATTTCTTTGAGGGCAGTGTGTGGAATGACCTGGAGTGGGAAGAGACCAGTAGGGAGGCTGCTCCAACAGCTGCCCAGGCCAGGAACTAAGGAGGAGAGCCGCAGTGAGAGGCACGAAGGCAAACCTTGTTTGTAGTCACCCGCTTTCAGTTGACAGTGGATAGAGAGACCGGCCAGGAGACAGGAGGTCCTGGGTTCAAATCTGCCCTCAGATGCTTCTTAGCTGTGAGATCCTAGGCAAGTCACCTAGCTCCAGTTACTTACTAACCCTTACCGCTCTTTGCCCTTGGAACAGATGGATTCTAAGTCAGAAGGTAAGAGTTTCAAATAAATAAAAAGGAGCTGTCTAATGGGGGAAGCAACACTCTTTTGCCCTTCTTATTGGAGGGTGAAATCATGAATTCCCAAACTTCCTTTTAAGGAAGGATCTCAGCACAGACATCTCATTTCCTACCTGGTTGTTCAACTTTGGAACTTTTTAAAAAAAAACCTTTCTGTCCGGGTAGCTACTCTTTAAGACAAAAGGGTAAGAACAATAGAGGTTAAGGGACTTGCTCAGAGCCAGATTTGAACTGGGGTCTTCCCAATTTCCCTCTATCCACTGAGCCACCTACCTGTCCCTACCTTGGACCCCACCCTAACCTTAGTTACCTCTTCTCTCTTTTCAGTTTCCTTTGGGTATTATCTTCCTCAGTTGTATTATAAGCCCCCTGAAGGGCAGGAACTTTCTTTCCTTTCCTTTTTCTTTTTCATATTTGTATCCCCAGCACTTAGCATGGGGGGAAAAAAAACCCTGAAGCTTGGGACAGTCCCTCTCCACCCCAAGGTGGGCAGAGTCTAACTTTATCATAAAGTTCTAAATAGGCTGGAAAAATGAGCAAACAACAACAAAAATAATTTCACCATAAAGAGCTGCCAGGTAGCAGGGAAGACCAAAGTATAAACTCAGAAGACAACAATGTGAACACTGCTACCCAAAAAAGCCTCAAAGAAAAATGGCAATTGGACCCAAGTTCAACAAGAATCCCTGGAAGGGTTGAAGAAAGAAATAAAAGTGGTGGAGGAAAAACTGGGAAAAGGTGTGAGAATACTTTTTAAAAAGGATTAATAGTTTGGTAAAAGAGGCCCAAAAAATACCAAAGAAATAACATTCTAAAAAAAACAGAATTGGGCCTCTAATAAAAGAACACAAATTTTTACTGAAGAAAAGAACTTCCTAAGAAGCAGAATAGGCCAAATGGAAAAGGAGGTACAAAATCTCACTGAAGAAAATAATTTGAAATTTTTTTTTCTAAAAACTTCCTAAAAATTAGAATTGTTCAAGTAGAAACTAACAGTTCCATGAAACATCAAGAAACAATGAAGTAAAGCAAAAAGAATGGGGAGGAGAGGGGCAGCTGGGTGGCTCAGTGGATTGAGAGTCAGGCCTAGAGACAGGAGGTCCTAGGTTCAAATCTGGCCTCAGACATTTCCCAGCTGTGACCCTGGGCAAGTCACTTGACCCCTGTTACCTAGCCCTTACCACTCTTCTGCCTTGGAGCTAATACACAATGTTGACTCCAAGACAGAAGGTAAGGGTTTAAAAAAAAAAAAAGAATGAGGGGGAGAAGAAAATATGAAATATCTCATTGGAAAAAATATCCAACCTAGGAAATAGATTGAGGAGAGATAACTAAGAAGTATTGGATAACCTAAAAGTCTAGATATCAAGGAATTATGAAGGAAAGTGGCCTAAATCTTAGATCCAAAGGTAAAATTTGGATTTTTTTTTTTTGAAATTGAAAGGATCCTCTCCGAATAAAAGGTCCCAAACAGAAAACTCCCTGGAATATTATAGCCAAATTCCAGAGCTCTCGGGTCAAAGAAAAAATACTTAAGCCAACAGAAACATTTCAGATGTTGTATAGTTGTGTTCAGGATCACACAAGATTTAGTGGTTTCCACATAAAAGGAGTAGGGGACTTAGAAATATGATATTCTGGAGGGCAAAGGAACTAGAGCCTTCTCAGCAAAACTAGGTATCCTTTGTGGGGTGGGGAATACATATTTAACAAAATAGAGAACTTTCAAGGATTCCTGAGGAAGAGACAGGAGCTGATTTAACATTTTTACTTTCTAACTGAAGACTCAAGAGAAACATGAAAAGGTAAACATGAAGGGAATACAAAAAGTTAAATTGTTTACATTCTTAGATGAGATATGATACATGTAACTCCTAGGAAATTTATCATTCTTAGGATAATTAGGAGGAATCTACATAGACAAACAGTATAGATGTGAGTCGATTATATTAGAATGATTTCCAAAATAAATGGAGAGGTGAGAAAGATGGATAAACTGGGAGAAAGGGGAGGGGAAATTTTCTCATATAACAGAGGCACACAAGGATGAATTTTCCAGTGGAGGGTGTTTCTTGAACCTTACTTTCATCAGAATTGGCTCAAAGAGGGAAGGATACATAAGCACAATACATTGTATACAGATAATTAACTAACACAATGGGGAAGCAGGAGGGAAAAGGGATAAGAGAAAGGCGTGGGGATGATAAAAGGGAGAGCAGATGAGGGGAGGCAGTGGCTAGAAACAAAATAGTTTTTTGAGGAGGAACCAAATACAATGGGAGAGATAGAGAAGAAAAATAAGAAAATAGGATGGGGAGAAATACACAGTAATCATAACTGTGGATGTGAATCAGATGAGCTCACCCATGAAACAGAAGTGGATAGCAGAATGAATTAGAAACAAGAATCCAACAATATGTTGTTTACAAGAGACAGCCTTGAAATAGAAAGACACAGAGTTAAAATAAAAAAGGCTGGAGCAGAATCTAATATGCTTCAGCTGAAGTAAAAAAGACAGGGATAGCAATCATGATTTCAGACAAAGCCAAAGCCAAAATAGATCTAATTGAAGGAGATGATTAGGGAGACTACATTTTACTAAAAGGTACCATAAACAATCCTGGCCCATTTGGCCAGGGGTTCCAGGTGTTCAGGGAAGACTAGTCCCTCTGGTGATATTTGCTAAGCTCTTTTCAGGGCTGTTCGTCCCCTTTGGTGTCCATCTGCCACTGAACTCTCACCTGTGGCTCCAAAACAACCATAGCATTCTCAGTTGCCACACCTGGGGAAGCCATCTTGGCAGGTAGGTTGAGGTGGCCTCAAAACTGTAGGGGTTCAGAGAGTGTCCACCCCAGCATGGGAAGACTTCCCTGGTGGAATGGGCAGATGAGGATTGGTTCCAAAGGCCATGAAGGCAGCTGATACAGATACGGTGGAGCACTTAGAGCTTGGCCAGTCGTCCAAGATACCAAAGGTCATCCACTGCATCCTGGGCCATTGCCAGTCATCCTCACTTTTGTCCTGCCACTGAACTTTGGTGGCTCTAGAAGAGAGAATGAGGCTCTGCCTCACTTACATCCAGTTTATGTCCAAAGTCAAGATATCACCTAGTTTTGTCACTTTGGGACTCTTTGAGTAGAAAGGACAATCAATCAACCACTATAAACAATGAGGTAATATCAAAAAATATTTACGTTTCACTGGTAAAAGTCTTATCTCTCAAATGCATACCGAGTATAAAACTGAGTTAAATGTGTAAAAATAAGAGCCATTTGAGGGGCAGCAAGGTAGTTTGGTAGATTGAGAGCCAGGCCTAGAGATGGGAGGTCCTGGGTTCAAATGTGGCTTCAGACACTTCCTGGCTGTGTGACCCTGGGCAAGTCATTTAACCCCTATTGCCTTGCCCTTACTGCTCTTCTGCCTTGATACTAATACACAGTATTGATTCCAAGATGGAAGGTGAGGGTTTAAAAAAAAAAAGTCATTCCCCAATTGATAGGCAGTTTTCAGAAGAAATCAAAGCTATCTATAGTCATAGGAAAAAAAAGTTCTAAGCTGTTAATGATTAGAGAAATGCAAATTAAAGCAACTCTGAAGAAAAACATATGACTTGTCACTCATCTATATGGATATATGGTTTGGGGTTTGGGTTTTAAAAGACTGCTCTGTTACAAAAATGAATAATATGGAAATAGGTATCAAGTGATAACACATGTAACCCAGTGGAATTGCTTGTCACCTCTGGGAGGGTCGAGGGAAGAAGGGAGGGAGAGAAAATAAATCATGTAAGCATGAAAAAATATTTTAAATTTTTTAGTGGAATTTAATTTTAAAATTAAATTATAATTTTAAAAATAAATCAAACAACTCTGAGATACCACCTCATACCTATCAGAAATGACAAATGCTAGAGGGGATGAGGGGAAAATAGGTACACCAATGAACTGTTAGTTGAATTGTGAACTGGTTTACCCATTCTGGAGAACAAATTGGAACGAGACCCCAAGCACTATCAAACTTTGACTCAGAAGTACCACTACCAGCTCGGTGTCCCAAAGAGATGAAAGAAAATGGGAAGGGACCTATAGGTGCAAAAATACTGATAGCAGATCTTTTTGTGGTGGCAAAAAAATTAGAAATCGAAGGGACACCCATCAACTAGGGAATGGTTGAACAAATTGTGGCATGCGATTGTGAGGGAGTCCTGTTGTGCTATAAGAAATGATGGGGGGGGTCAGAAAAAACTAGGAAGACCTATTTGAACTGATGCAAAGTGAAGTGAAGAAAGGAGATCATGGTGCAAACTAAGAACTGTATAATAATGACAATCAGTGTGAAAGATCTGGCCACTCTGATCAAGACAGCGATCCAAGACAACTCCAAAGGACCCATGATGAAAAAAAGCTATCGCTTGTCGGGAGTCATCGAAGACCATACTGTTTGACATGGTCACATATGGAACCTGGGGACTGCAAAGCAGCCCCCAGGAAGGATGGAAGCACCCACTGAAACCCTCCCTAAGTGACTTTCCTTATTAACATTCCCTTATTATTGGAATTGCTATGATTATTATTCTTGCTTAGCCCCAGAAAAAATAGATGAGAACAACATGCTTACAGGGTTAACACACATATGCCCCACTTTAATCCCCCCAGATTATTACCCTTAAAAGATTACATTCACAGAAATAAAACCTAAAGATCATCAACCATTACCCCTCCCTTTTCCTCCTTAGCAGAGGTACACTCAGAGGCCCCACACCCACTGTTAGCCAAACTCACAAGCCTCAATCAATCACTCCTCTAGAAACACGAGTTACTGACACACTTCGCTAGTTTGCTAAATTTACAATAACCAGGCAACATTGCCAAGGTGCCTTCATGAAACACAAGAAAAATGCAACTTGGAAACTGAGGAAATTCCTGATTCTGGTCTGTCTTAAATTACCCTCTAACTTTGTACCTAGCTACAAAATGTTTTGTTACCCATCTCCTATGTAATTGTGATTGATTGTGAAAGCTGATCAAAAACAACAATGATTCTCCTGACTAGTCAGGAGGAACTAACATCCAAATCACCCTGTCCATGTCATTCATCTCCATCACAAACCTTTCTGTTGTAGCAACATAGTGAATGATCACAGAATGTTGATTAAGTGATTTGTTAATGTGTGACATATCCAATTATCTGTAGAAGATCATGTATGTTGAAAAATGATTGTGTGCCAGAAAAGTATGTACTCACTAAAGATATAAAATAAACGAACCCCCACACTATGGCAGAACGGCTGAATGACACCTAAGCACAGATTTGAGCACTCAGTTGTCTCTCATTTCTTAGTCATCTGACTGCTCCACCTAGTCAGAAGGACCCTGCATTTTGGGAGACCATGTGTTCAGCTCTCAAAAATCGCTCTCCAAAAAAGAACTGAGAAATTGGGTGCAAATTGAAGTCTAATTTTCTCCTTCGTTTTTTCTTGCCTTTTTTGAAATGTGGCTAATATGGAAATATGTATGGTATGATTTTGCATATGATATTGCTCACCTTCTCAGTAGGTATGGGAAGGGGATGGGAGGGAGGAAAGGAAAAAGAGAATTTGAAACACAAAATTTAAAAAGAAAAGCATGTTTAAAATGAATAAGAATTTATTTTTTTAAATACCATTGGAAATTTGGGGACTAGAATTTTTCAGAATAATGGGATCCTCAATGTCACATGTGGAATTGCACATTGGCTATGGGTGGGAGGTGGGAAGAGGCGAGGGAAACATTTTCTTAATCAATAAAATTAAATTTAAAAAAGAAATAATAGATCCTAAACCAGATGACAAAGGATTGAGGAGAGAGAGTGGTAGGAGAGTCAGTGGAGGTTCCGAGTGAATGTCACCAGGCTGTTAGCTACCTGCCCCCAAGGATCATTGCAAGAACCAAATGAAATAATGTATTTAAAGCACTCTGCCAACTTAGAAGATATTGCTAATATGCATATATTCACACAAATACACATGCCTCTATGTGTGTTCCTCACAAGCTGTGAGCCCCTGGGCAAGTCACTTAACTTCTGTCTGTTTCAGTTTCCCCATCTGTTCATCATTCTTTTTCTTTCTTTTCCTTTCTTTTTCTAAATCCATACCTTCTGATTTAGGATTGATACAAATATTGGGTTCCAAGGCATAAGAGTAGTAAGAGATAGGCAACTGAGGTTAAGTGACTTGCCCAGGGTCACATCATCCTTGGTTTTCAAGGAAGACCCCTGATATGGTAGGGTGAGTCTTGACTTTGCAAGTGAATTGGCTGTAAGGGAGGCAGAGTTGCATAGTCATCCATCTCAATCTCTTTCCAGAGTCCTCCAAGTCCGACAGGAGGACCAAAGTCCGGAAGACTGGTGCTGGCCAGGGATGCGGTATTAGAGCCTCAAATAGAGGTGTGCCCCCTTTTGTCCATTGCCCCGCAAGAAGCCACCCACTGAAGACCCTTAAAAACAGCAAAGAACTCACGACTGCTGACAAGGCTGCCATTCCTTGGCCGATGAGCTTCAATTCATCAAGAACTTCTGAGCTCCAGTCGTGCACCAGAGCCGAGGCTAGTCACTGGGGTCTTTCCCCATCTATAAAATGAGGATTAATCATGGCACCTACCCCCCATTTTCCTTCTGCCACGGCAGTGAGATCCCGCCCTGTTCTGATCTAATAATGAGCCCCTCGTCGTCTTGCCAACACAAAGCCAAGCAAGTAAACGCTCGATTCAAATCTCGGTTTTGTTGTGTTTTTTAAATAACTTGGACCAAAGAAAACGTTGGAATATTCTTGCCTGCCAAGTGCCAACTGCTCCACTCTTCATCCTCAAACTGTCCTAAAGGGTTTTCTGATCCCCAAATCCTGGGGACCCCAATGACCCCAACACTCCAATGGCTTACAAGACCCTTCAAAATCTTTAGTCTGACTTTTTACAGATGAAGAGACTGAGGCAAAGAAGTAAAATGATTTGCCCCAGGTCACACAGTAAGACAGATAGGTGGTGCCACAGGGCACAAAACATTGGACCTGAAGTCAAGAAGTCCTGAGTTCAAATTCTGCCTCACTTACTGTCATTTAACTAACTAGTAAGCCACTTATTCTCATCTAACTCAGTTTTCTCATCTATAAAATGGGAATGATGACAGATACTACCTCCCAGAGTTCTTTTGAGGATATGATGAGATAATCATTGCAAGGCACTTAGCACAACAGTTGGCACATTTTGGCTTTATAAATTTGTCAGTTTTTAGTTGTCTGACTCTCTGTGCCCTCATTTGGGGTTTTCCTGGCAGACATACTGGAGCAGTTTGCCATTTCTTTCTCCAACTCATTTGACAGATGAGGAAATGGAGGCAAGCTAGGTTAAGTGATTTACCCAGGGTTACACAGCTAGTTTGCCATTTCCTACTCCGTCTCATTTGACAGATGAGGAAACTGAGGCATAGTGGCTATGGAGTCAGGAGATAGGGCTCACTTCTTGCCTCTGACCCTCACTAGTTCTGTGACAGAGCTCAAGTCCCCTAATCTGAGCCTTAGTTTCACCTATAAGCTGAGTATCCTAATAGTCATTTTCTAACCTTTAAGTGCTATGTAAGTGGGAGTTCCAGCCTGGGGTGTCATAAATCAGTTGCCTGAGGTGGGTAGCTAAGTGACTTGCCCAGGGTCACACAGCTGGTGTGGTCATCCAGGCCACCTTACCCACTGGTCAACATAAATCTTCAGGGGAACAACTAGATGGCTCAGGGAATAGAGAGCCAGATCTGACCAAGACACTTCCTAGCTGGGTGACCCTGGGCAAGTCACTTAACTCCCATTGCCTGGCCCTTACCACTGTACACTGTGAAGATTTGTTATTTAAAAAAAGAAGAAGAAGAAGAAGAAGAACCAGTACACAGTATTGATTCCAAGATGGAAGGGAAGGGTTTATTTTTTTAAAAAGATTCTTTTCCCCTTTGCAAATTTCCCCCAGCTACCTTCCCACCTACCCGACACGTCCCCACGGTGTTAATTCAACAAGCTTTAACTACCTTTCTGACCCCTCCATGATCGCAGGTATAGTTTGCCCTCCAACTTCCACTCGTCAGGGTTTCCAGGGAATCCTGGCACCCGGCCCTTTCTGACTCCCCCTGGGCTTGAGAGCCTCCCCGTACGCCTTCGCTGGACTCTCTGAAGACAGAAGCACTGCCCTGTACCAGTGGCCCTCACATTCCTGTCCGGTGTGAAGCGTCCAAATAAATCAAGACGATAGCCAGGAGAATCAGAGCCCCTGATGGGGCATCCTTCACTCTCCTCCGGGCTGGCATTGCCTCGTCTGTAAAATGCCCTTTAGGGGTAGCTGGGGAATGAGTGTGGAGTCGGGAAAACTCGAGTTCAAATCCCGCTTCAGACGCTAACGAGCCGTGTGACCTCGCACAAGTCCCTTCGCCCTGCTGCCCTCCGTTCCCACCTCTGGAGAAAGAGCTGGAGAAGGAGACAGCCAACCACTCTGGTATCTTCTGCCAAAAAATCCCCACCATGGGGTCAGAGTCGGTGCCACTGGAAGGACTGGACAATAAAAAGCGAGAGGCTGCAAACACAGGGCAGCCCCCGGCTCAGGCTTGCTTTAAACTGTGGCTAGTTTTTATGGTTTAAATTCCTGCCGCTCTCGCTTAGGGTAGCGTGGAGGGTTGGAGCAGAAACTGCCTTCAGCCACATCCCAGAGCTCTCCTCGAGGAAAGGCATTCCTCGTGCAAGCAGACCCAGAGCTGGAATGAACATGGGAGGAAACGGTCTCTGGCCGGTCGTCATCGTGGCTTTATAAGGAAGGCAAAAAACACCAGCGCTTTCTGCTAGGACTCCAACAGGACTCAGAGACCTGGGATCCACAGATGATACCCACCATCCTCTTGGGCAGTCGCCTACGTGGCACGAACACCCAGGGGTCCATTCCCTTGGCCTGGAATTCCCATCGTTCATGGCCAAGGGTTATTGCACCTCATCGCTGATGTTGTTAAATATGGAGAAAGAACAGGACCATCCATGCTCGGTTCCCTCCCTCCCTCTCTCCAGATTGTGATGGCAGAGATCGTTGTCAAATTTGAGCTGTTGTTTTTTAGTCACCTCTGACTCTCCATGACCCCCTTTTAGACTTTTCTTGGCAGATTTTCAAGAGATTTGACTTTCCTTCTCCAGCTTATTTTACAGATGAGGAAACTGAGGCAAAAAGGGTTAAGTGACTTGCTCAGGGTCACATAGCTAGTTTGTCATTTCCTTCTCTAACTTCTTACAGATTGAGGAAACTGGGGCAAAAAGGGTTGTGACTTGCTCAGGGTCACATAGCTAGTTTGCCATTTCCTTCTCTAACTTCTTACAGATTGAGGAAACTGGGGCAAAAAGGGTTGTGACCTGCTCAGGGTCACATAGCTAGTTTGCCATTTCCTTCTCCAGCTTATCTTACCGATTGAGGAAACTGAGGCAAAAAGGGTTAAGTGACCTGCTCAGGGTCACATAGCTCATTTCCTTCTCTAGCTTATTTTACAGATTGAGGAAACTGAGGCAAAAAGGGTTGTGACTTGCTCAGGGTCACATAGCTAGTTTGTCATTTCCTTCTCTAGCTTCTTACAGATTGAGGAAACTGAGGTAAAAAGGGTTAGGTGACCTGCTCAGGGTCACACAGCTAGTTTGCCATTTCCTTCTCTAACTTATTTTACAGATTGAGGAAAGTGAGGCAAAAAGGGTTAAGTGACCTGCTCAGGGTCACATAGCTAGTTTGCCATTTCCTTCTCTAACTTCTTACAGATTGAGAGTCCCATTGCTAGGAAGTGTCCGAGGCCAGATTTGAACCCACGAAGTCTCCCTGACTCCAGGGCCAGCACTCTATCCACTGTGCTACCTTGCTGCCCTCCCCTTTTGAATAACCCCTGCCTTGGGGGACAATCTTTATTATGCTCAGACTCACAAGCAAGGATTAACGGAGTGCCACAAGGAGAGGGCACTTTCAAAGAAACTCCCAACAGGCAAAGTTGGCCAGCACAAAAGCGCCAGCCTTGTCTGGGGCTCTGCTCATTTCAAAAGGCTGGTCGGATTTGAGATGGGAATCTGGAAAGGCCCTCAGAGATCACTTATCGTGGCCCCTTTCTTTGGCAGGGCAAAGCCCACGGGGGAAGGGGGGACGTATCGCGGGCCCCACAGGCGGCAGATTCCAAGCCAGGTCCTCCGGTCCCAGAACCAGCGATCTTCCCGTTACAGCGCGATGCTGCCCCACACGCTTGTTGCCTAGGAAAAGTGGGTCATCTACTGCGGATTTATTGTTTACAATTTATTGATTTTGGCTGTTGTTGCTGTGATATTTTGGGAAGTCCGATCTGCTCCAAGCTCTACTCTTCCCAAGTAAATTAATAAGCATTTTTTAATGATGATATGTATCTGGCACTGGGTCAGCTGCTGCTGACACAAAGACAAAATGGAAAAAAAAAGAGCCTGCCCACAGGAGCTTCCACTCAATGACAGTGACTCGTATTTCATTCTTCTTAACAACCCGTTAGGAAAACCTCAAATTCTAGATTCTGGGTTTCAATTGTTCCCTTTCGCCCCTCTCCGATGATTTGTTTTTAAACTGTCACCTTCCGTCTTAGAATTGATACAAGTATTGGTTTCAAGCAGAAGAGGGGTGGCAGGCAATTGGAGTTAAGTGACTTGTCCAGGGTCACCCAGCTAAGGAAGTGTTTGAGGCCTCATTTCTGGGCCTGGTGCTCTACTGAACCCCCTCTGCTGTCTCTCCACTGATTCCTACTCTACAATCTCTTCTGGTCTATTTTTCCGCTTGGTTTCCTGCCTCTTCCCTGTCCATCATTTCCCTGAAGCCATCTTGCTTCTTGCAGCTCTATTTCAGCGGGGCTCTGCTCCCTTTCTTCCCTTCTTCCCTAGAGGAGCTCTTCCTCTCTCTGGTCTCTCAGAACAGGAGAGAATCAATCAAGTGGCAAACCCTTTATACCGTCTCTGCCCCTTCCCATCCCTTGCTAGTGTAGCCAGTCTTTAACAACAGTCATCTCTGCCATTACAATCTGAAGGGAGGGAGCCCTCGATCTACCTTCCGGCAACAAAAGGGTAGGAGCTCGACCTGAAGGCCGTCCTTTTATTAATAAACCGATTTCGATAATACACAAATGATTGCACACAAAAATACATCATTGAAAAGGTGAGAAGAAGAAAGCATTCTCAGCCACGCCAGCCTCGGCTGGCCGTGCTACAGGTGGGTGACTAAGGGCACCCCGTGAGAAGGAAGCTCTTGGTGCAGCTGGCGAAAGAGCATGGCACACTTGTTCCTCTCCTGGGCCTTCCCCAGCATGTGGTACAGTCTGGCCTGGAAGTAAAGAACGTCTCGGATTTGCTCTTTGCAGTCCACTTTTGCAAAATATGTCTTGGCTTCATTGAGGTTCAGGATGGCTGACTCCAAAGCTGATTTAAAAAAAAAAAAGGAAAAGTTCCTTTAACTCGATTAACGGGATAGCCATGTTTGCTGTCTGCTTCCCACAATGCATCTCTATTTCTCTTCCTCCTTAAGAAAATATCTGACTCGGGCTTGAGACTAAAGTCGGCTTCCAGCCCTAAATGTCTGAAGTCCGCGGCTGCTCATCGTCTTCCTTGAAACCCCACCCCAGACAGTGCAGACAACGGGCCCTCCCACTGGCACCACCTGGGAGAGACGGGCCTGAAGCGAGCACCAAGAGGACTCTGCTTGGCCCTACCTTCTCCTTTCTTCTGGGGATCATAGGAGGCAGCAGAAGCAACTTGGCACTTGGCCACCAGAAACATGGCTCGCCCTTTGTCCAGCACAGCCCCGTCTGCCAAGATTGGCTCGATGGCCATATGTAGGATGTTCAAGGCCTGCTCAGGAATTCCAAGGATAAGCTGTAAAAATCCAAGCACAGCATACTCAGCGTCTCTAAGGCCATAACTGGCCATTCCTCTGCGTTGTTTCTGCCCCACTAAGTCCCTCTGTTCCTCCCCCAATCAGAAACCTCCAGGTTAAACGGCCTCTGAAAACAGGCGGACACTGTCCGTGCCCCACCTGAGAGGAAAACGTTCATTTAAATAATGGCGAGATGGAAAGGAAAGGTGGGTGATTATTCAGGCTGTAAAAAGGCTTGGTTTTCCAGGAGGTGGCCGTGTACGTGTCCTTTAAAGAACTCCTCTAATGAATCCCAAAT
Source organism: Monodelphis domestica (assembly GCF_027887165.1). Taxonomy (NCBI): domain Eukaryota; kingdom Metazoa; phylum Chordata; class Mammalia; order Didelphimorphia; family Didelphidae; genus Monodelphis; species Monodelphis domestica. The sequence goes on from NC_077229.1 coordinate 45,411,781, forward strand.
GACGTGATTTTCAAAAGCCTTTTCAGGCCCACAGGTGAGGCGCCTGAGACGGTTTCCTTATCTCACACAATGACGCACAAAGCATTGTTGGCTTCCAACTCTGGGACTTGCATGAAGGGATGGACGCGCCTTGCTGGCCCAGCACCTGTGCCCACTGGCCACCAACAGGAAGGGAAATCTCCCCACACCGGTACATGCTGTGAGGCAGAGGTCAGCTCACCTGGGAGAAGGCCAAGCTCAGCACGGTCTCGGAGGCCAGGTACTGTAGCCGGTATTCCCTGGACAGAGCCAACGCCTGCAGCAAGACGGGCAGGGCGATGGTGTGACAGGAGGACCTCCAGTACAGCTCTGCCACAGACAGCAGAACACTGCCCCAGAAACAGGAAAAGAAAAGAGGACCCAACGTGCAAGAGTCACCCAACTGAAAGGCCCTCCCTCAGCCCTTCCTCAGTCCTTTCTCTTTGGCCTCTCCTTCCTTTGGGCAACAGAATGATCTTTTCCCAACAAATCTTGACTTCCTCTACACTCTGAGCTGACTTCTGTCCCGCCTCTCTGAAACTTCAACCCGGCATTTAGGTGACATGACAAAGGAATTTAAGAGGACGCTGGGCAGTGACTCAGGTCACTTCATCAGGGACCAACAGCACTCAGCCATGATCCAAATAACCATTTTCTCTCGAGGAGTTTACAGCCAGCGTTTGTTTGCCTCCAAAGTCCTTCAGACCTTCTGCCTTTCAGAATCTTGGTTTCAATCAAACATTTTCAAGCTAAATGATCCCTTTTTATTTTCACGGCAGTCCCAGACTGGCTGAGATTGGATTAGAATCCAAAGAGGCCTAGGAAAATACTTGGCGTCTTACCTAATCACCATTTCTGTGTTCTTCATCTTCTGACACTGGACCAACAACTTCTGCAAAAGTTTGTGGGCCTCAGACATCTGGTTCTGGGCTTGCAACACAATTGCCTTCCTACAACCAAGAGAAAGCAATCAGATGGGAAAAGCTTCTGAAGGGTTCTTCGGCCACCTGCAAGGGAAGAAGCCACACTCTTCTCCATTAGCCTGTAAATATTTCCTCAGTTTCCTCTGGGCTGTGCTTCTTACAAGGTGGTGATGGAAGAAGAGACAGCTTGTCAGAAGCCTCTTCTGCACAGCTGAATCCTACCTTGATCCTATTTGGAAGATCCTGGAGATATGGGACAATACCCAAGATATCTTTTTCTCCAAAGTCATCACCAAGGCCTCCATCCAACATAAAACTTCTCCATTGGCCCTACAAGAACCTCACAGACAGGCCTAGACTCCAAGGAGTCCAAGAACTCCCCAGGAAGGCCCCGGCATACTATATGGACGCCCTATGGAGGATTATGGAGATCACGGACAAGAGGCTTGCAGGATGACAAGAAGAGGGGTTCAGGTTGGCCCTGTACAGGAAGTAGCCGTTTCACTGAGATCATGGATCCATCTAACTGACATTTCTACAGTCCCTATTCTCCACTTCTCAGTAGCATACAATTGTTAAGCCAAGTCTGATGGGTATCTTTTGTTTGTGCGTCATCACCATGTCTAGATATGCCCTTCACTGACCTCTCCTGTGTAGAATACCAGTTAAGCAAAGAGTTGGTCCAGTCCTCATCGGAATCCACCTCTCAGTCTGTCCCTACCTCGACCAAGGTCGGCCACAATGCCTCAGAATTAAGCTGATTTCTAGGGTTCTTAGATATTGTTCTGCTGCCTTCACTCTGCATCAGTGCATGTAAACTTTGCAGTATTTCTCTGAAATCCTCCAGGTCATCATTTCTTGTGACACAATAATATTCCATTACGTGCAAATTCCATAAGGTGTTTAGCCATTATCCCAATGGCGGGCATCTCCTCTGAGTTCTGTGATACCCCAAAAGTTCTACTGTGATATTTCCATATGCATGGGGCCCGTTCTTCTGTTTTGTACACCTTCAGGGATATGCACAGTAGTATCATAGCAAGGCCAAAGAGTCTGCTGGCTTCTATTGCTTAATTTCAAATCATTTTTGACAATAGCTGGACCAATTTGCAGCTTTGCCAACAGTGTGTTAGTTATGCCATGCAATCTGGCACAATATCATGTCAGTAAATTATGGGCTTTTGTACATCAAAATATCTGGTTCAAAAATTATTTAACATTTATATATCTTCCATCTAATGGGGGGCTTGGAGTTAGGAAGACCTGAGTTCAAACACTGCCACTGTGTGACTCTGTATAAGTCACTTAACCTGGTCTTGGTTTTCCCATCTATAAAATGGAGATAATAATAGCACCTGCCTCCTAAGGCTGCTGTGTGGATAAAATGAAGCGTTCTTTGTGAGGCGACTGCTTGCAAACCTTAAAGCATGCTCGAAATGCTAGCTGTTATTATGAAAAGGTCATGCTGGACTGGGGCAGTATCTTCTATGGCGTTGCAACCTTCGGAGCGCCAGCACAATAATGACATTGAGTAGCCATTCGATACACTGATGACAAGAAGTGCGGATAAGAGTCAGGCCTGGAATCGGGAGGACCCGGCTTCCTATCTGGCCTCAGCTAGTTCCTTGCTGTGTGACCCTGGGCAAGTCACTTGATGTGTTTGCCTAGCCCTTGCCACTCTTCTGCCTTAGAGTTGTTACTGAGACAGAAAGTTAGGGTCTCAAAATAAAGTGAATGAAGAGCTGCTTCTAAACGTGTCAGCCAGAACGCACTGTCAGCATGAACCAGAAGGGGCAAGAAGGTAAGCAGAAGCCATTTTCCAGGTAAAAACTATCTAAGGAGAATTACTAATTTCTCATCCCCCAACACAAAACTAAAACCCACTGTAAGCCCTTCCTCGAGAGCAGGCTCAGGCCGGCCAGGTTTCTTACCTATAGACGCCCTCTATGCTGTTAAGGGCCGTGATTCCCGTTACGAGAGAATCTGCCACGTGGTATTTGCCATCGTTCATAGCTCTCCCAAACTGTATCTTCTGCTCACACAGCATCCACAGCTGGAAGGCAAACAGACCAGCCCCACACAAGCCCCTGAGTGGCTCCCTGGCTGCGCAGCCTTCCTGCCCCAGGATCCACTCACGCCGCCAAGGCCTGGTCTGACTGACTGGAGGCCCGGACAGTTCTTTTGCTCTGAATTTCCTCCTTACCTGCTTGGGGCAATGACATGGACCACGAGGCAGCCAGGTAGGGAGTTTCCGCTCAAAGGCCACTGACGAGCTGGGACGATGTCCTCCTCCCTTCCCCAGGGCCCAACAGGGGGCTTGATGATGCCACATTTATACTTTTTTTTTTTTAAACCCTCACCTTCCGTCTTAGAATCAGTACTGTGTATTGGTTCCAAGGCAGAAGAGTGGTAGGGGATAAGCAATGGGGGTTAAGTGACTTGCCCAGGGTCACACAGCTAGGGAGTGTCTTGAGGCCATATTTGAACCCAGGACCTTCTGCCTCTAGGCCTGGCTCTCAATCCACTGAGCCATCCAGCTGCCCTCACATTTCTACATTTCTTAAAGAGTCTCAGGCACATTTCTAGTTGGACCCCAAGAATCCATAGGAGAGAGAAGCCCGGGGACCAGACTCGAGAGGATATTAACTGTGCACTACTAGGAAGTTCTTCTAATTCTAAGCTCTCAGAAAAGAGAGGGAGGAAAAACCGGCCCCTGTGGACTCAGACCTGGATGGTTCCCTCTACAGGACACAGGTGGAGGCAGAGAAAAACCCAATGGAGGGGGCCTGGGGACCCTTTTCTATCTTTTCCTCTTCTGATCAGCACAGAAGGCCCTGGAGTGGGGAGGCTGCCAAGCTCGAGCTGGCAACAAAAGGAAAAGCTTCCCCTGCGCACTCTGGCCTTCCTCAGACCCAGCAGCTCCTGGAGACACTGCTTAGGACGCTGGGCCCTGGCCCAACTCTCCTCGAGCACAGTTACCCCTTTCTCAGATTCTGCTTTTCAATTTTCCAGAATCAGCACAGCTCCCACAGAGCAGAGGCAGCATGGGGGTCCTGGGAAGGACACAGGCCTTGGGGCCCCTCCACTGTTCCTCCTCTGGAAAAGGAGGGGCTGGAGCCAAGCCTCTGGGGCCCCCGTGAGCTTGGAAGTTGTGCACCCGTTCTGGTACAGCTGGTCACAAACACCCGATGTTAGAGAAGGGTGCAGGCATCCCACCCACGGTGCCTCTGACGCCACCCAAATGGCCAATTACCTGGGCGTGCTGACTGCTTGGAGGGAATCTTTCTTTTAAGTGCTCCAGGACTTCGGAAGCAGCCGCCAGACAGCCCTGAAAGAGAAAAGCCCGTTCAAAGTTGGATTTGCCAGCGTAGCAGCATCCGCACTAGGCCAAGACGAGGCCGCTGACAAGGGTCCGATGTTCTGGGTGGGAGAGCCGGCAGGACAGCAGGAATCGGCTAGTCTCATCTGTGAGGCCCCTCCAGGCCTCTCATCCGGCCGGTCTGGCCCTGGCTTGGGAAAGGCTCCATGGCTCAGGGAAGCCCTCCGTGTCCGTATCTGGACACCCTCTTCAGAATGCCGCGGCCCCCAGTGCTGACATTCACAGGCTCCAAGTTGAAAGACTAGGGAACATTCTCACACAGGGCAACATCTCCAGCGTCTCTGGCTCTGCCACGAAGGGCTAAGTGGATTGTGGAAGGAACACCAAGCACATGTCAGCTCGCGCCTGAGGCTAGCACACTTAGCACGGGCACAGCCACCCCGGGACTACTTCTAGTGACCATTAGGGCAAGCTCCGTGAGCATACAGACCATTTCTGAGCTGTACCCTGAGCAGGGGCTGGGCACACCGCAGAGAGCTGGGCCAAGAATCAAAGTTCTCCTCTGGCCCCCGACCCTTCCTAGGTGGGTGACCTTGGAAAAATCACTTACTCTGTTTGCCTCACTTTTCCCATGTGTACAACAGGGACAACAATAGCCCCTAGTCCCCAGGGTGGTTTGTCTGAACTCCTTCCCTTCTGTCAGAATCAATGCTGAATATTGGTTCCAAGGCAGAAGAGCGGTAAGGGTTAGGCAACAGGGGTTAAGTGATTTGCCCAGATTTGAATGTTTGAGGCCACATTTGAACTCAGGCCCTGCGAACTCCAAGCCCAGCTACCCTAACCTGCCTAGCTGCCACCATGAGAGATGAACTATACAGGGTCCATAAGCTATTAGGAATAAATGCATGTTGATTTTACTTGTTCATCTGGCCCGACTGAGGCAGGGAGAGGCCCAGAATCTCCACCCATTCAAGGCTCTTGACAAACATGATGAGCAGGTTTCCTTCTGCCATTAAGGGATGGGATCATTCTCAATGGGAAACTGAGTCCAGGAACAATGGACAGAAGAAGCAAGCTCGATTCTTCCCCCAAGTATCTGCCCCCCCAAAAAACAAGTCAACCCTCTGATGTCACATGGAAGATCAATTTCAGACCCTGCATGAGATGGAGAAGAAGGAGCCCCGCATCTCAGGCTGGGGATGCCTCGCCTTCACAGGAAGGATTTCAGGAGGATGTTGGCTAGAGTCGCCCAGGCTGGGTTACCATCTGCACGTCTGACAGGACACCCCCCACATCCATATGATCACAGATCAAAAACCTGGCTCCAAGAAGACTCGAATTCAAATCCAGGTGGCTTTTACTGGCATGCAGTCACAGGCTGACGTCATTTAACTCTTGAGTTTCAGCCTCGTCACCTGCCCAGTGGGGATAATGTCTATGCTCCTGACTCCCAGGGCCATGGGGAGGAGGAACAATTCCAACAGGAGGTATGAGAACTGGAGGCCTCAGTTCCAGCACTGACTTTGCCCATTTCTAAGATGTGTGCCATCTCTGAGCCTCAGTTTCCTCATCTGTAAAATTAGGATAATAAAACTTATACTTGCTGTGAGGGTCAAAAGAAATAATGAATTTTTTTTTTAACCCCTTACCTTCCGTCTTGGAGTCAATACTGTGTATTGGCTCCAAGGCAGAAGAGTGGTAAGGGCTAGGCAATGGGGGTCAAGTGACTTGCCCAGGGTCACACAGCTGGGAAGTGGCTGAAGCCAGATTTGAACCTAGGACCTCCCGTCTCTAGGACTGGTTCTCAATCCACTGTGCTACCCAGCTGCCCCCAAATAATGAATTTCTAAGGTCCAAGGGCCAACGAAGTGTGAGCTACAAATATGAAATATAATGGCAAGAGGACAATCGTTCTCATTGCACAGTTAGCTATTTCAAAGGACATGACCTTACTAACACAGGAACCACAGGGAATCTAATTCACGGTGAAACAATCTACCAGCATTATAGTCATTATCCCAAGGGAAATTCTGGGTGCTCTGCTCTTTTTTTTCTTTCTTTCTTTTTAATTTTTGAAGTTCTTACAGTTTAAATTTCCTTCCTTGAAAATCCTGCAAAGGGAGGGAGGAGAAAAAACGGAAGAGACCTCAAGTCTTGGCACAGGGCAAGTATCCTCCAGTTGGGAACTTTACCAAGATCCAAAGGCCACAGTCCCTTCTCAGGCTCATTTTAACTGGCCCCTGAATGAACCACAAGAACATAAAAGAACTAGACATGAGAAAGCATCAACCTTTGAGGGTGAATGAAGAGTTAAATGAAAGTCACAATTTTTAAAGTCATTTTCTAAGCAGAATAAAAATTCTTTGTGCCCTGCCGAACTCCTGAAAGAAACAGTCAGATTTCATTTCTCCAGTGAAAGAGTAAAAACTTCTGCCAAGAGAGTATTTCAGAAATAAGACAGGGATCAAAGTGAAACTCCCAGATACACTCTCCACTGCAAATGTGCCAATTAGTGAATGGCATCGGGCAAAGGAGGCTCAAGGGCCATTAAAGCGAAAACAGGAAAAGCCTGAATGGATACCATTCATTGTCAACATTTACAAAAGAGTGCGGTGAAAGAAGGCTCCCAACTGCTTTCATGTTTTCATACCAGAAAGCGTGGGGGATCCTTCTTGGCTCCAGGAAAGACTGGCTGATAAAAGCACGCCTGGAAAACATCAGTTCATAACTCATGACAAAGCTGTTTGAACCATCATAAAGTGCTAAAAATATTTTTTAATAGTGGGATTTACTTGTGGACTTCCCACAAGGGTGAAAGCCATTCAAAGCCTTTAGCATAAATCAGGGTCAAGTGAATGCCATGTGTTCAGGCTCAGGCTACGGCAAAGTGGGTTACATTTAGAACCAGGGAAATGATGAGTGAAATGCTCATACCAAAAGGAAAAAAGTTTCTTTGGCTTTTTTTCTAGAGAGAAAATATTTCTGAGTTTGTTATTTCCTTTAAGACAGCCTAGGAAATTACGACCAGGGAAACAGCTGATGCCTCCCTTTTCCTCAAATCTCTTTCAAGAGAACATGATAATACAGGCTTAAACTTGGAAATGAAATCGGTCTCCATGCCCTAAGTCCCCTCCCCAGCCTCACTTGGTCACGGCAGAACATGAGGTTCTTCCTTTACATCCTGCACCCTCTCCTTGGCCCGGGCTTCCAGTGACCCCCAGAAACGTGAGGCCCTCCATTCCACCAGCCACACTGCACAGCTGCCAAGGGCAGGCCCCACACTCACCTGCTCAGCGTGGAGCTCAGCCAGGTGGCACAGCACCACTGCAAAGGACTCTGTATTGTTCTGCTGCACACCCAGGTTCAAGGCTTCGAGGCTGTTCATGCTAAGCAGTGTCTGGGCCTGCTGGAGAGCCATGGTACTGCACAAGGAGAAGGATCAGAACCGAGCTTCCACAGGAGGCCCGGCTGTGCAGGAAGCCACAATGGGGACCTGGCCACCTGGGGCTGAAGCACTGTTCTTGCTATTTTTAGTGACAGGGGCTGGTTCTCTGGGTCAAGACCAAGGGAGGAATACATCCAGAAATAAAGGTGATGTGAAAACCGATGCGGTTGTGGCTGCCTGCCTCCCTCCTGGCTTCTGGGGTCACTAGCGGCCCCCAAGCCCTGCTCTCTTGCCCTCAGCCCCGGGCTGGGGATAGGAACCGGCCACAGGATCACTGCTCAGCAGGAGGGAGTGGGAGCTCAGTCCGATTCATCGTCCTCCCAAATCCAAGGCCCCACTTTAAATGGAGTCGGGTAAGGGAACGTCTGGATCAGCGCAGACTCAGTGCCAGCCTCTCTGAGGATGTTTGCTTAGATGCTGCCCTCCTCCATGCCAGGGTGTCAGGGTAGGGGACAGACACAGGGAGGCCAGCTCAGATAATGTGGGTTTGGGAAATAGGGTAATTGCTATAAGGAGCGAGAGCAGAGTAGAAGAAGGCTGGTTCCAGAACACCCCTCCCAAGTGAGAGGAGGCAATGTCCAGGAAATCAAGGGGGAAAGAAGCCATTTAAGGGCTCCCCTGGAAAGATGGAAGCTGGCAAAGAAACAGCCTTCTTTTTCTGCGACAAGGATGAGGTTAGGGAGCCGGCTCTGTGAAGGATGTGCCTCGGGCCACAACTAATGGCAGCAAGGCTGTGGGAGTCTTGTCATCCCCTCTTCTCTCTCTCTCGGGCTGCCCTCCCCATTTCTATATAACCAGGCCCTAAAGGGAGGCACGGAAAGAGATGACCCCCAGGCTGCTCGGAGAGACAAATACCTGCGCCCATAGAGCCTCCAGATGGCCGTTTTCTGGGCAATGCTGATGTCGATGAGCTCCGACAGGCTGTGTTTCCAGTGCAGGAGGTCGGAGTCCTTCAAGGCATCCATCAGTTTGTTTGCTGTCTTCCCAGCAAAGGCTCTTTGTTGGACTAAGGACTGGATCCCGAGGGATGCTAAGTACTGGGGAAACACAGCCACAAGGCAGGGTCAGGTAACAGAACTGCTTTCACTTGAGCACATTCTAACACACAACAGGATTAAGAAAAATGCATCGTGAGCACCCAAGCTGTATTTTTAAAAAAAACTAAGTCGAAGGAGAAAAAATGTCTACCAGATCAAGTCTGCCCACTGCTTTCCACTAATTTGTAACTATTCCTTGTGGGGGAAGAAAGGTGGCTCAAACAGAGGACGAGCTTTCTTTTTCTGGCTTTCTCAATGAGGGGGGAGGGAGAGAAGGGAGAATTTGAAACTGAACATAAAATAAGATTAAGAGAAAACTGAGCTCCTGCCAGAAAAGAGATGAAGGGCGCCCAAGGCAGCAGATAGTATGCTTTTGAGATCCCTGGCACACCCCCTTATTCAAATCCATTTGCCCCACTGCAGTAATAAGCTGCACTCTCTGGGACCCAAGGGCTGCAGCCAGCGGGAATCCAGGGCCCCAAGAGGGGCAGAAATCTCCAGCCAGAATCATCTAATGCCATTGTCAGACAAATTCAGGGTGGGCAAACAACCACTTTTTAACAAGAGTTCTCCATTTAAGGGTCAAAATGTCCTTCTGTCCTGGAGTTGTTACTAAGGTATGGTTCTAAAAGTAAGGGTTTAAAAGACAGGTAGGTGGTACCGTATATAGAGTGCCAGGCTTGAAGACTGGGAAGGTTCAGAGTTCAAATCTAGCCTCAGATACTTGCTAACAGTATGAACCCAGCCAAGTCACTTAACCCCATTTGCCTGGCCCTTGTCCTTCTGCCTTAGGGTGGTAACTAAGACTGAAGGAAAGGATTTTTTAAAAAAGGGTAGAGGACACCCCACCAACTAGATGAATTTATTCATGGTCAACAACTCATGCTTGAAAGCCCCCTTTTCAGTGGCCCCTCCCTCTGCTTGTGGGGAAGAGAAGGCTAGCAGTCAGGATGAACGTCAGGACTGGGAGAGAGCAAGGCCACACCAAAGAGCTTCTCTCAACAGGGAAGGCATCCTGGCCAGACAGCGTTAGGGGGCACACCCCAATCCTCAGCAAAGTCAAGAAACGGCCAAGGTCCAGCGTGTAGAAGGGAGATAAGGCTGAGCAATGGCAAAAATTCAAGCAGGGAGTGTTCTAGTTGATCTCTTCACTCCCCTCCCCGGATACTGGGAGGAGCCAAATTGTGTCACAGGTTTCTGACGTTATTAAATGGGCTAGCACAGCAAAGCGAGTAGTAGGCTTGGAGACAGGAACCCTTATTAGCTGTGTGGCCAAGAGAAAGTCACTGAAATGCTCTGAGCCTCAGTTTCCCCACCTGTACAATGGAGAGAGCAGCACCCACTTCATGGCATTACTATGAGATCCAGCTCCAAGGCACCATTCTGATTGGATCAGATACAAAATCAAAACCTTAGAGCACCCTCACAGAGAGAGGGCAGAACGGGCTACGTTGGAGTATTACTTCCTCAAATCCCGGCTAAACTAGCAATGGGACAAAACCCATCCCTGAGGCAGTCACTGGCGAGTACAGGGCTGAGTGGACGTACGCACAAACGCTCGAGCCCTCTTCTGCCAGGGTGGCTGGGGGCCTTACCGGTAACCCAAAATGCACAGCTTTCTTCACAGAATGCTCCAGCAGCACACAGCTATCTGATCTCTTCTGCTCCAAGATATACAGCCAGCTCTGGTCGGGGAATCAATGACATGCATCAGTGCAATGAAAATGGCTAAAAAGACACTGGCGTTTCACTGGGAGGCCATAAAGAACTATCAGCAAGGGATCAGAGGAATTCTGGGGAACATTTGTTCTCAGAAATGAAACCTGGTCTGCCTGCATCTGAGCAACAGCAGAGCCTTGATGAGCTTACAAAGATCTCTTTTCTCCAGGAGAGCACCACTCACAGCAACCCGTGCTGGATGCCGCAGAGCAAAGCGGAAAACCTGTGTGTGGCTCTTAAGTGAGGACTTCAAGCTCTCAGACCACTGTTAAGAGGGCCTCGTGTTACCACACAAGCCCACGCCCGCTGACTGGGGGTCTGCAGGACACTGGCTCAGCCAGTGTCTAGGTCTGACATGAGCCTTTTCCTTGCCACACTGAACGAGGTGGCCAAAGGATTCTCTCTGGCAGGGGAAGCGAGGCTAAAACCGAGAGCAGAAGGAAAGTCCTAAGAGCTGGAGGAGACACGCAAGTGTATTTCCAAGGCACGTCCCAGGGCTCTGGGTAACTCAGACCAGCTGGGGGGACATCATTAGCCCACCTGCCTCGATGGGATGCTCTAAGGCAACATTTGCCCTCAGGGAGCCGGGCTGCCTTACCAAGCAGTGCTGGAGACACACGTGGTCATTGGACTCCTGGGCAATCCGGATTGCTTCCTGCAGGGCAAGCTCTGCCTGTTGGCTAAAGACAGACGAAGCATTACTATCCCCTTAACAACCAGCCTGTACAAGCCGTGACCCTGCATGGATCCTCGGGTCTAGCCTTGCTCTTCCCCCCCAGGCAGATCTCTCCTCCAAAGCTCTTGCATCCCTCCCAGGAGGGAAAGCCTTAGACCTCCAGGGTTATCTGTGTGGCCGCTAGGTGGCGCAGTTGCTGAAACCATGACAGCTCCCATGCCTATCACAACTGAAGACTGGCCAAACCTTCTCCCAGAGTCCTCATAGGCGCCCTGGGAAGACCTGAATTCCAATTCAGCCTCAGACACTTCCTGGCTGTGTGCCTCTGAGCAAGTCACTTCACCTCTCTGCCGGCCTCAGTTTCCTCATCTACAAAATAGGGATATAACAGGGCCAACCTCCAGGGTCATCACGAGGAAAGAATTAAGGATTTGTAAAGTGCTTCGCAAACTCAGAATGCTAGCGAAATGCTGGCTGTGGTTATGATGCGTCTCTCCAAGTAGCCATGAGCTCCCTGAGGACGGGCATCATTTCTTAGGGGCTCTTTCCTATCTCCCACTCCCTATACAGCCAGTGCTGGGGACACAGCAGGTCCTCACACTCCAAAAGGGGCATTTCTATAGCAGAAGATTATTTTGGAAAGAAGGTTTGAGGAAAAACCTTCCAGAACAACATATTCTCGTCCCTGGTACCAAAAGCCCTCCCTTTTGTTTTAACGCTTTGGCACTGCCCTCAGCACCCGGGGACTAAAGAAACTCCTGGGGCCAGGGCAGGGCCAGGTCGGGGCTGGGGCAAGGCCCAGGGCCTGGTTGGGTTCCTCTATGAGGCCTCTGCAGGAGCCTGCTGAGTAGAGCTGGTGGAATGAATTCAGGCTTGGAAAAAAAGGAAGAACCCAGCACTAGAGGTTGGTTAAAGGAGCATGATGGAGGGGCATTTAGGTGGCACAGTGGATAGAAAGCAAGGTCTAGAGTCAAGAGGTCCTGGGCTCAAAATGGCCTCAGAGACTTCCTGGCTGGGTGATCCTGGACAAGTCACTTAACCCCATGTGCCTAGCCCTTGCCCTCTGTTAGAGTTGCTCCTTGGACAGAAAGTAAGGGTTTTTAAAAAAAGGTCATCATGGGGCAAGACTTTCTGGTCTCAAGAAAAGGGACCAAACACTCTTCATGAGAAGCCGAGACCCCACAGTACCCAAGAGTCTCTTGGAGAGTGAGCACCTTCCAGCTGCCCCCAGGCTGTCAGAGGAACACCTGAACAAGCCAGCTCTTTGCCACCTTGGCACTGCCAGGTCAGAAGATCCCAGAAGAAGCAGAGCTCTGGGACAATTCTCTGGATACCTCCCCACCTCTGATAAGGCGAGTCATAAAGATGAACCAAGGCTCCAGGGCTGGGGCCTGGGAAAAGGCAGGCAGTGGGAAGGTCAGAATTTTAATTTAAAAAAGTCATCCTTACCCACTCTCTGCCCTCTTCTGCCGTGAGAGGTGCCTCACAACGGAGGTCGCTGGACAAGTGTCCAAATCCCTTAAAGGCCATTTCTGCACTAGATGAGGCCATCAATGGAGCGTGGACAATCTACAGGCCTGCCTTGGACAGAGGGAGAGGAAATCCCAGGAGGATTCCAGGCCCTTCCAGCCCTCCGACTGGGTATGTGACAAACCAGAGAAGTAAACCAAAGGGCAGTGCACAGACAGAGGCCATGACCCCCAGCATAGCCCGAGGGTTCTGAGCAGGAGCCCAGGACAAAGGCTTGAGTCCCTCTGCCTGGTCTCTGCCCGATGACTGGTTCTAGCCCTGAGATCCTTTCTTCCACGTTCACACAGAGGGAGGGAGATGCATAAACTTACTAGTGGCCGAATCGGCAATGCAAGGCGGCCAAATTGAGAGCTGCATATCTCAAGCTTCGCCCGTAGCCTTCGTCCCCATTGCTTTTGCTCTCTGCTCCAGTGAGAATCAGGCGGTCAAAATAATGGAGAAGGCTGTGTGTAGAGCTGAAAACATCCTGGACCCGAAGACTATTTAAGTAGCTTAAATAATGCTAGAATTAAAGAAAACAAACAGTAATCACAATTTTCTTCCTATTGTGGAAATCATCTTAAAATGACTACAATGGGGAAGTTAGGGGGCCAGATCTAGAGACAGGAGGGCCTGGCTTCAAGTCTGACAAGATACTAACTAGCTGTGTGACCCTGGGCAAGTCATTTAACCCCCATGGCCTACCCCTTTCTGTTCTTCTGCCTTAGAACCAATATATGGCATTGATCCTAATATGGAAGGTAAGGGTTTCTTTAAGACAACAACAACAAAAAAACAAAAAGACTATCCAGTGAAGTAACGGAATGATCCCTGGCTGCCAAAGCATACAAAACCCTATCACTGCAATAAGATAAGAATGGTTCTTCTTCATTTTTTCCTCTCCACCCAAAGTAAACACTGTCACAATGCACACGCTCCCAACCCTCTTGGACTGCAGGACTTTCAAAACACAATTTCATACTGAAATTCACACCACATCATGGGCATGGCGGGGCTCATATGACTCATGACTTTTCGAAATTCCACTTAATATGAAAAACAAAGATGAAAAGCAATGATGTCCAATGTGGCGTTATTATCAGAACAACAACTGCGGCTGGTTTGATTCCGATTCTCAGAAGATGGTTTGTGGCCAGACTTACTGCTTCAGCAAAATCAGGATTAAATTTCAACAAATTATTCAATTCTTTCTGTAAAGAAGCTGGAGTCAGAGCCTTTGTCTCATCATTCTTTAGTAAAGATGCCTAAAACAAAAATAATAAATCAGCTGTAAGAAAATGCAGAGAAATGTAAGCCGAGTATCACAGGAGAATTACTTTCTGCAGATAGGGGCTCCAATAAAGTTCCCTAGAGAAGAGTCAGCTCAGTAATGCTCAGGTGTCACATGTAGAAAATCAGTTCTAGATTTAGTGATGATAGGACTTGGCCTTAGATTATACTACAGCCCCTTTACCTAGGCAGGTTTTTCCAACGTGTTAAAAATACATCTGCTAAGACCATTTCTTCAAGCTTATCTGAGTCTCAAAAGAACTCCTCTCTGTTGGTTAAAATGCACAGAGATACCAGCAGAGAGCACACTGCTCTCCGTTAAGGAAGATTAGAAAGGAAAAGGGAAAGTCGAATTCTCTAGGTGGGAGCATCATCCAAGAAAGCCAGAGCAGCCTCGGCTCCTGCTGGGATCCAAGAGACGCTCCCAGAACCCTGAATCTCCCTGCTCCTGGCTGCACTGCTTCAGCTACGGCTTCCTGATCCCCACCAGAGGCTGCTGTCCCTTCCCCTTACTGGTCAAAGGAAGCCACAGGTATGGAAATTCATAAGCTGTCACAGGAAAGTGCTCGTCATGGCAGGGAGATGAAGGGAGATGTTGGGTCTAAACCCAGGAACATGAAGGGCTACTTTAGATCACCACATGAAAAGGGCAGGGAAGGGCAGGCAGCCCTGCTCCACCATTAACGCACCTGTTGGGAAAGAAAATATTCAGCTTGTTTCTGGGAAAGAGGCCCACTGCATGAGATCTCCTCCTCTCTGAAAAAAGAGAATGACTGAGTGTGAGGAAGGGTGGCCGAGACCATGACAGCAAACACAGGAACAGCCTCAAAGCAAGAGTTTCTTTGTTTTTCTTTTCTTTCTTTAAAAAAACAAAACAAAACAAAACAAACCCTTATCCTCTCTCTTAGAACTGATACAAATATTAGTTCCAAGGCAGAAGAGCAGAAAGGACTAGGCAGTGGGGGTTAAGTGACTTACCCAGGGTCACACAGCTAGAAAGTGTCTGAGGCCAGATTTGAACCCAGGACCTCCCAACTCCAGGTCTGTTGTTTTATCTAGCTGCCCTGATAGGTTTCTTACAAGAGGATCTCAAAACACTTTCTAATAGATATCCTTTCAATTCCTAAATGAAGAATTAGGATTAAAAACAAGAAGTATCTGAGGCCAGATTTGAACCCAGAACCGACTGACTCCAAGCCTGGCTCTCTATCCACTGAGCCACCTCACTGTCCCTTCTCAGCCCCATTTAATGTGACTTCTTACCTCATTACTCAGCCAAAATTACCCTCTCTCACGTTGTCATCCTTCATACTCAAAGAGGACCAAAATGACCTCATTGTGTTGGGATCAAAGTACTGCGTGTCCAACTGTGACTGATCAGAGCAATATCACAGGTTGGGCACAAACACCGTATGAACATTTGGGCTGAAATCTCCAAGATCATAGGAGCAGAGCTCCAGAGCTGGAGGGGACCAAAGATCCCTACGGTCCTTTCTCAAGCACCCTTGACCACTACTGACCACCCTCAACCAAGCCAGCATCCCCTCATGGGGATCTTATGACCCTCATCTCCCCGAGCTCTTCTACCTATCTGGCTCCTCCCTGCCAGGCTCCTTTGCTGGGTACCAGGTCCACGTAACAACTGTCTCTTGGGCCTTTGTACCTGGCATCACGTGAGGCACGGCAGCCTCGCCATGTCTAAAGCAGAGCTCATCTCATGTCCCTCCACATCCACCCTCTTCCTAATTTCCTTAATACTAGTAAGGATGGTAACAGCCATCATCCAGCCACTCAGATTCACAATCTTGAGGCAGCCCTGATTCGCTCTCCTCCCTGAATTAGTTGCCAAATCTCATTAATTCTGCCTCCTCCATCCACTTCTCTCATCCTTGCTCAGCCTGTCTTCTGTGTAGTCTCTCCCTCTCCAATCCATCCTCCGAACAACTGCCAAACGCAGATTCCTAAAACACAGGTCTGAGCCCATCACTCAAGGGACTCAAGATGCTTCAGCAGCTCCCTCTTATATTTAAGAGAAAATGCAAACTTGTACAGCAACTGAAAATCCTTCACAATTAAAACTGAGTGCTGCAAAACTATTAGGATCCTAGGGTGACGCCAAACCAGGGATGGGGAGAAGGCACCTCTCAGCCCCTCTTGCCATTAGTGAGGGATTCTGGAAAGAGAACCCTAAATGTAAGGTCAGACTTTTGTTGATGTATTGGTGCTCATGCTGACCTAAACTTTTTTCTCATCTTTGTTCTTCTTTTTTAAAAATAAAGGATGGTTCTCTGGAAGAAACTGAAGGATACACTGCTAAGTATAGGTGATATAAAAACAAAAGATAGCAATAAACATTTGTTAAAAAAAAAAAAAACTTTGGGGCAGCTGGGTGGCATAGTGGATTGAGAGCCAAGCCCAGAGACAAGAGGTCCTGGATTCAAATCTGGCCTCAGATACTTCTAACTGTGTGACCCTGGACAAGTCACTTCACCCTCATAGCCTGGCCCTTACTGTTCTCCCTTGCAACCAATACACTAGAAGGTAAATTTAGCTCTAACCTATTTTTCCAGAGTGATTTCATAGTTATTCATTCCCCTTTATATCATCTTTATTCTAACCAAGCATTCCCTCAAGCCTGGAATGCTCTCTGTCCTCAGCTTCAGTACCATCAGTGGCACACAGGACCTTTCCTTATCACCCAGGTGTGAGTCTTCCTCTAAACCACTGACTTTTTTCACCACCATCAGAGCTAGCAAGATATCCAACAGACAGCTGGAAATGCAAGCCAAGAGGTCGGCAGAGAGGACAGAGGTAGATAAACAAATCTGAGAATCATCTGCGTCGAGATAATAGATGAAGTCATGGGAGCTTATGAGATCACCTAGGGAAACATCTAGGGAGAGAGGAGAAAAGAGCCCAAGGCAGAGCCTGGGGGACACCCATGGGTGAAGGTCCAGCAAAGGAGATTGAAAAGGAAGAGTGAGACAGGGTGAAGAACCAAGGGAGAGCAGCGCCCCAAAAACCTAAAGAGAAAAACAGCACCAAGGAAGAGAGAGTGATCAATGGTGGCAAAAGCTATAGGAAAGACAAGAAGGAGGAAGCCGGAGAAGAAGCTACGAACAGAGCACCTAGTGCAGCCTAGAGCATTTGGTAAACTAAATGCTGGTACTCAAACTATACTTTCTACTGTTTTCATCAAAATAACTTTCTTGCCACAACAGAACTTTAAAGATAACTAGGAAAAGGTTTGTGCATACTTGCAAGGAACAGTTTAGACGATGTGATGGTAAGCAATGAAATCCCTAGCAAGAATGGAAATGCATGAAAAACCTGGCCTTCTGAACCTCTACAAATCCAGGCTTATTATTTAGGGAGCCAACAAACCGTTCCTGAGCTGAAAAGACAGGTGTCCTTCATCAAGTTCTCACGAAGAGGGCAGAGAATGGGGCAGGGGTAAAGGACTCGGGAGTCCCAGGTTAATCCTGGTCTCTGGGAGCTTGGACAAATCACCTGTGTCTCTTCTGTTTTCAGCTTCCTAATCTGTAAAACACAGAGGCTGGACTAGAGTTTAAGGTCCCTTCCAACGCTAAGAATTTCCTACACACTGACCCAAAAGGAAAGACCTCTACCTAAATACCCCCCAATCACTATACACTGGGTATCTACTGACTACTCAGCACACACTACCCTCTGATATTTTCTGGCCACCACAGCACCCAATCCACTGGCATGAGCCAAGGCCATGGTGGCCTGGAGAGGGGTGAAGATCATGAGCCTCCATCCTCAGGTGCCACATTTAAGTGTCGAGACTTCTTACGAGCTGTTCCAATTTGAACATCCTTTATACCCAGTAATCCAATGAAATCAGTCAGAGACAGAGGGTGGGCTTGTCAAGGTTCTCCTGCCTCTGGACTCCCCTTCACATTATGTTGTAGAATGTGTGCCTTTCCCTCTCTGCACCTAGAGCTTATCCCCCAACAAGCTGCTTGAGGACAGGGTCTCTTGCACTTGTCTTTGCATCCCTATTGGGTGAACATGCTGGTCTTGCACCCAGAAGGCACATGAACTGAAAACCAATGGATAATATCACATATACATCATATACAAATATGGCAGTCGACAAGTACAAATCCCAACCAAATGGGAAAAGCCCTGATATAGCCTCCTGAAGGCTCACTCGACTAGTCTTCCTGGAGCATCTCAAGCACCTTATCTGGGATGCTGAGAAGTCACGCTGGGCAAACCCTCCGCTGCCTCCAGCTCAGAGCCTGGGCTTCTCTAAGAGCATCCCAGAGAAGAGTCCAGACAATCGGGGACATTCCATTTGGAGGGAAACAATTCTAGCAGGGGAGGAAAAAGAAGGATGAGGGAGGAAGTGAGCCAGGATGAGAAAAGGGCACCTTAACAGAGGCTAAGACAGGAATGATGGGTTGATACAGACGGTTCTTGGTAGGAAGTGGAGGGGAATAAGGAAAAGAGTAAGAGGGAGCCAGAATGCACAACAAAGTGGCTTCCATTTATCTGGCAGGCAACAGACAGCCACTGAAGGTGCTGGAAGAGGGAAGGGACATAATGAAAGCAATGTTCTGGAAAGAATAATCTGCCATTGGTGTGAAAGACGAATTAGAGCAGGAAGAGAAGTGGGGAGACCAATTAGGAGGCTGATGCAAGAGATGAGACAGGAAGCAATACCGGCCTGATCTAGGCCTGTGATCCTAGAAGCTGGAAGCACTTGACTATCATGGAAACATATATATATTTTCAACTTGCAAATCAGCTGACTTTTACATTAATGGGGAGCAGGGGGCCTAGGGTACCACTTCCTGGAGGTCACTCAGCAGGACCAGCTGAGATGCATTCCCACATCCTTCACTTACTTTGTCTTGGACTGACTCAACGTCTGAGGCAGGTGAAGCCTGCGCTGGCTACCATCAGAGAGGGTAAGACTACAGAGCTGAGGCTGGTTTCATAGTGCAAAAAGCAAATGCTGCCACTTAGTGGCAACAATTTAAAGTGGCAATTTAAAGCCACGGTCCCCATTATACTATTTCCCAAGCCCAAAACTACAGGAAGATTATCTTCTTTGTTCTTTCATTCCTAAAAGAGTTTAGTTCCTGTAGCATCCCAAGCGTATTCACATCTATGAAATATAAATGACTGTATGGCTACTGTGTCTCCAAGCATAAGGTTATACCAATGAGGCTTGTGAATGTAACCTTGAACTGGCCATGCGGCCCTTGGCTAAGACAAACTCATTAACATGCTCGGACTCAATTCCCCAGGAAAGCCGGTTTGCAATCTACACGCCCAAAGGTGTTCCCTCCAACTTGTCACCCAATCTTAACTGTCTATACTTTGTGATGTGGTTACTACGTGCTTGGGAGTACCGCCCAAGCAGGACAGGAATAAATTCAGAGGCAATCCCATGAACTTCCTCTTGGCCTTTCTCCCTTCCATGGAGCTCCACTGGGCTCCTCAATGACTATGTCTCTCTCCTCTTAACCTTCTCCTTCCCGGAGGCTGTAACCATCTGGGCCTGCATTCCCTATCTTGATCTCTTCCTCCACCTCGTGTTCCTTTGTACTCATACTCTCCTATCAAAGGGAGTATCATAGGGGTTGCCTGCCCTATCCAACCACTGACTTGTCTGTGTATTTCATTCTCCACCCTGGTTCTCGGTTCCTATCTCTCCTCGGTCCCATCACAAAGGTGAGCCCCTTCCCTTGTGGGACCCTGCTGGTCAGGGAAGTCCATTAAGGAAAACCCCACAGTTCCTATTTTACCAGAAGGAATAGTGAGGGCCTACATGGGATATTTGAACTCTGAGATTAAATCCAGCCTCAAATATATACCAACTTAATGACCCTGGGCAAGTCATTTGACTTTACCTCAGTTTCCTCATCTGAAAAACAAACTAAAGAAGGGAACGGCAAATCACTACAGACTCTTTAACAAGAAAACCCCAAGTGGGGTCACAAAGAATTGGCCACAAGTGAAATGTCTGAACAACAACACGAGAGCCTTGGAAAACAAAGTGGGGAATATTCAAGATTTCAATAGTACCTATTCCTCACCCTTCTAGTGGCCTAGATGGGACAGGTAAATGGGTAGTGAGCAGACAGGAGATCCTGGGTTCAAATCTGTCCTCAGATATTTCCCAGCTATGTTATCCTGGCAAGTCACTTAACACATCACGGCACCTTTGCCTTAGAACCAATGCTTAGTACTGGTTCCAAGATGGAAGGTAAGGGTTAAAAAAAGAATGACCAGGTTAAGAAAAATATTTTTAGATAAAAGTTCTTCATAAGAACACCCAAGTAGGAGGGAACAGGGCTGAAATTCCATCCCAGGGACTCTGCCTCCAATTCTTTCCCTGGGGGCTGGGGTGGGGGTGAAGGAAGGAATCCTCTTTCACAAGGCAACCTAAGGTCATGAGTTATAACATCATCAAACCTGCCTTTATAAATCTGAGAGCAAACTGGAGCACATAAATGCACATCAGAGGACTCTGATGTGCCAGTGTGGCCCAGTAGACAGTCATTCGCCATGGGTTCAAGTCCTGGCTCTGTGTCCAAAAGCAGATCATTGAACTCTACACACCTCCCCAACACTCAGAATGCCAAACGGCATCTGGGGGATGTTGCCACTCCAAAAGTTCCCCACACCAGTGAAATCCCAAGCGTGGACCATCCCTCTCCCAGAAGACACTCAGACACTTTACCCTGGAGTTTCCCCTTGGTGACTAGGGGCCTTGACAGGAACAACACTGAGCTAAAAAAATGTCTAGCAGGTCCTATCCTCAAGGAGCTCAGCCAGAGGAGCCAACACGCACATCTCTGGGGGTACACAAAAGAAAGCTGAGGTTCTGGTGGGGAAGGAGAGGGAAAGGCAAAAGGCAGTGCAAGGGGGGACAGGAAGGGGTAGACAAGAGTGGACCCAAGGCCTAGAAGCCAGTTGGGGCAAGTGTGAGCAGCCAGAGGAGGAAGTCTGGCTTTCTAGTCAATTCAGCAAACAGGTCCAGGTGAACGATGGGCTGCCAAGAGGTCTCTGGAGGCCTGCTTTAATGACTACCTAAGAGAGCCCTTTAATGAGCACCTGGAACATGTGAAGTCAGTGTGGCCTTCTCCTAGGACACAAATTGAGAGCTGCAAGGGATCTGCAAGAGATCATCAAGAGCAATGATGGTGAGCCTTTTAGAGACCAAGGGTGCAAACAGTACTTTCACGCTGCATGGGAGCTGCCCCCTTACTCCAGACAGGGGAGGGAAGAAGAGGCTGCTGGGCAGAGGGGCAGGTGATGGGAGAAATGTCCTCAGGTCTGTGTGGAGAGAGGGAGAGCAGCCCCCCACCCTGGCACATGTGCCATAGGTGCACCAACATGGAACAGACCAACCTTCTCATTTTACAAATGAAGAAACTGAGGCCCAGAGAGGGGAACTGACTTGACCAAAGTCTCCTGGTTCATGGATGGCAGACAGGGCCAAATCCTTGGACTCTGAACATAGACTAGTTTCTGCTGCACCTCAAGGCCTTAGAAGTGCTGGTTTCTTACTTTCAGTTTTATTAATCTCTCTTGATTTCAAGATTTCCAATTTAGAGCTGGTTTTCCTAAACAGTCTCACACAGTCATCCTTCCTATGATCTTTTTGGCACAATTCTTTTGCCCAACAAGCCCCTCCTTCACAGATGCTGTTCAAGCCTGCACTGTCTAAATGAGTCTAAGCTCTGAATTTATGACATTTTTCTCTCCCCTCTGGGAAGGCTGCTGTTTCCCGTGAGACACACCAGCCCCCTCCAGGCTCTACCTTAAAGGTCCATCCAGGTCTTCTCTCTGCATGGTTCCCACGAGCTCCTCGGGGCTTGCCAGCTCCATGTCCGTCTCTTCCAATGTGGCCTTCTTTTCAGCATTTCGAAAGTACTCCTGTAGGGCTGTGTACAACTTGTACACCTGACTGAAAGAAAGCTTGTTGTAGGCCAAGATCATGTGACGCAGAAATAGGCCTAGAGAACACAAGGGAGTCCAGGGTTAGCTGAAGATGTGCTTAGAGGTCACCCAGACGGGGCCTTGCCTTTATCCTGGGCAGGGAGGCTCGGCCACAGTCCCACGTCTAGTACGTGTCAGAGGCAGGAGTTGAACCCAAGTCTCTGTAACTCTATGGTCTAACAGATCTCTAGACCACCACAATAGTCAGCTCCCGACCAGTTGTTAAAATACAGATGCTAGGGACTTTGAAGAATACAGCTTTATTTAAATTTCATTTAAAATTACATCCCATACGTCGAGCCAGATAGACATCATTCCAGGGTTTGGAGAATGTAGCTGTCCTGAGTTCCCTGTGGAAAGCTCTGGAGCAAGTGAGTACTCTGTGATTAGACAGAGCTTTAAAAGGTGAGGGACAATACTTGAGAAGCAGCCGCCCCCCTTGGGACAAGATCCAGGTGCCCCAGGGAGCATCCTCCCTCTGTCCCTCCTGGCCTTACCTACGACACTCGTTTTGTGAACCTCGGGGTCAGTTCCAGAAAAGGAATCAGAAAGGTCATCAAAGAACTGTTCCATGTCCTTCAGCTCCCCTTCAGCCATCAGCTTGATTCTGGATAAAGACATCACCTCAGGCTTGTCAATTCTTTCAGCACCCTGATCCATTACCATTTCCCAAGGCTGCCCTGCCACCTGCCTGATCTTCTGTCACACTGCTGGGAGGGAGGGGGCAGGAGCCTGGGGGAGAAAGGCAACACAGAGAGCGGAACCGACAGGGCGCCAAGGGCAGGTTAGGGCAGTATGGAGGTCGGGGAGTCTTGGGGGAAGGGTGGTACAAAGAGGGAGTCAAGGAGAGGGAAGCCCTAGGGGGGCCTGTTCTTCATTAATAGAAGAGCTGATCACAGCTGATCAGACACAGATCCCAGCATCCCAGAGTCTAACTATAACCTATGGACAGAAAAAGAAAGTCACTCTCTATACAAAGATACTCACAGCAGCATGAATTATAACACAAAAATCGAGAAGCAACTATGTACTTTGTTAGATGCAAGCGGCAGGCCCGCCAGTAGAACATAAGCCTGTTGAAAGCAGGGTCTATTCTATTTTTGCCTTTGGCTTTGTACTCTGAGAGCCATGCATGCAGAAGGCAACTAATAAATGCTCACTAAATTGATATCCACTGAGTGGAGAATGGCTGAATACATTGCTCTATAAGGATGTAAAGGAACAGTATGGTCCCGAAAAACAGACAAATATGGATATAACAAAGTATTATCTGTAATAAGTGATGCAAAGTCACAAGAATATACAAATGTACTGACTATGCAGATAAAAACAACAAAACCAGATAAATGCTCCAGAGAAAGAACTGCTGAGGTCAGATGAATGTGGATTAGAGCAGACTATCTTTCATATCAATGTATTTATGGTTTTATTTTGGGGTTTTAATTATGTAGGAGTGTGCTCTTACAACAATGACCAATATAGAAGTGGGTTTTGCATGATAATAAAAATAAAATTAAAAAAAAAAACCCTTGATAAATGCACAAATGGAGAGATATGGAAAAGCAACCCAGAATGAATAGTTATCATTTATAATGTAAAATGTAAACAACTTGGGTTCTAATAGCTTTATATGACATCTGATCCTATCAAATGTTGCTAAATTTATTATTTTAAAATGTGTTGAGATTTTTTAACTACTTAGAACACATGCTAGACAATCCTGACATACTACAGAATCTCCAAAAATATTATTTCCATATTCTTATATCACAGGTCAGTTTCTTCAGTGCCATAAAATTTAACAAAAGGATCCTATTAATAAAGTTTAGGTAGGGGAGGGCAGCTGGGTAGTTCAGTGGATTGAGAGCCAGGCCTAGAGACGGGAGGTCCTAGGTTCAAATCTGGCCTCAGACACTTCCCAGCTGTGTGACCCTGGGCAAGTCACTTGACCCCCATTGCCTAGCCCTTACTACTCTTCTGCCTTGGAGCCAATACACAGTATTGACTCCAAGACAGAAGATAAGGGTTTTAAAAAAAAATTAGGCACTAGGTATGGGGACCAGTGCCTTCGATCCCAGTGGCCCAATGGAGCTTGGGAGTTCTGAGCTGCAGTGGGTGAAGCCAATCAAGCATCTTCACCATGGAGTGAGGGACTCAGGCTGCCTAAGGAGGGATGGACTAGCCCTGGTCAGATACAGAGCTCGACCAAGTTCCCAGACTGGTGAGGCCAGGGAAAGGGCCCACAAGTGATTGCTGCACCTCCAGGCCAGGTGAGATAGAGAATACTAGACTCCAGAATTAAAGGAAAGGAGAATGTGCCAAGTAGCACTGTGGATAGAGCACCAGGCCTGGAGTCAGGCGGTCCTGAGTTTAATCTGGCCTTGGAAACTTCCTAACTATGTGACCTGGGGCAAGTTGCTTAGCCCCAAAAGTTTAATCCTGGCTACTCTTCTGCATTCTTTTTTATTTAAAATTTTAAAATTTAAAGCTAAGGAAAGCTGTCTTCCATCTCTAAGCTAGGGTGGGAGAAGAGAGCAGAAGGTCAAGGACCTCGTAATACACTGCCCCCACACTTATTATGTCAGTTGTTTTGAGTTAACAGGTTTCCTTTGTTACAAGGGAATGTTCTTCTCTGGGACTGGAAGTGGGGTGTCTGTTCGGAATGAGCCTTATTTATATAAAAACAAAAGGTAGTAATAAAGCTTAAAGCCTCCTTTTTCAAAAAAAGAGTTAAGTAAAGACTTCTTTATCTCTCTCTTGCTGAAGTGAGAAATTTCATGTGAAAGAGAACAGAACAATAAAGCCAAGATTTGACCCTTGATCTCACTGGGCCTCATCTGTAAATCAGAGGGGCTGAACTCAAATGAGTCCTCCAAATCCAAAACTGGGTATTTCTGAAAAGGAAATTAGGACAACAAATACACAGAAAACTAAAGGACAAAATCTGAGACCTGCCAGAAGCCTAGATCGTCTAGTGTAAATCACTCATTTAATAGCTGAGGAAATTAAGGTCCAAGATAGAAAGTGACTTCCTAAGAGACACAAAGCAAACTAAGGAAAGAAACAGATCTCTAGGGTCTCAGCTTAGCCATTTTTACCACTACCTCATATTATTTGTAGCTGTTGTTGTTCAGTCTGTCTGACTCTTCTAGTCCCCATTCAGGGTTTTCTTGGCAAAGTACTATAGTGATTTGCCATTTCCTTTTCCAAACTGTTTTACAGATGGAGAAACTGAGGCCAGCAGGGTGAAGTGACTTGCCCAGGGTCACCTAGCTAGTAAGGGCCAGACTTGAGCCCAAGAAGATAAATCTTCCCATCTCCAGACCCAGAACTCTATCTACTTTGTCCTCATATTATAGTTTCTCAAAAGACCTTCTGGGTATTTATCATTTAAAAATTTAATTTTTCTTCAAAAAGCATATTCTCCCTAAAACACACATACAACATAGGATTTAGATCTAGAAGGGACATTACAGATCATCTAGTTCAATGACTTCATTTTAAAGAGGAAACTGAGGTTCAACAAGAAAAGCGACCTGCCCAGGGCTAGAATAGGGACTCATGTCCTCAGGTTCTGCTGTCTTTGTGCCATGTCAATAAACTCCAAGAGGATCTCTCCAGCTTTTATGCTTGTTTGCCATCACTGAGGCTATTTTTTATCTCATAAATAGACTGAAAAAAGCAAGGAAAAGAGCAAGAAATTTTCAAGACCAAAATTGGGAGACAGAAGAAGGAAAGAGAGATACAGAGAAAGAATGTGTGGATATGTGTGTTGGGGCTGGGGTGGGGGAGGTGAATGAGCACTTAAGATAAAATAAGGGAATGTCTAAGGCAGAATTAACTGAGCTGCAAACAGTGAAAGATAAAGGAAACAAAGGGAATACAATATGTGCACAATCTCTCTAAGAAGTGACAATTGTCTCCCTTGTCCTTATTAAAGAGGTATTCTTTGTTTTTTGTTTAAAAACTCTTACCTTCCATATTAGAATCAATACTGAGTATTGGTTCGCTGAAGAGTGGTAAGGGCTAGGCAATGGGGGTTAAGTGACTTGCCCAGGGTCACACAGCTGGGAAGTGTCTGAGGTTAGATTTGAACCCAGGACCTCCTATCTCTGGGTCTGATTCTCAATCCACTGAGCCCCCAGCTGTCCCCTTCTTTGACTTTTTAGATAATTATCAAAGCCATGGCCAAAGGTAGAGATATTTAGTTCTGTTTTCAAAGCATTCATAAAGAAATGGATTTTTTTAACATGAAAACTTCCCCTAATTATTAGTTTCAACAAAACAACATTATCAAAAGTATATCTGCCCAGTGTTTGCTGGCGATTCTTGTTCATTTGAACACGTCTTCACATTGACACTGGAATAAAAGGGGAATTTACCTGATTTGAACGGAATTTGCCAACTGAGGACAGGATTCTTCAATTGCCTTGTGCAGTCGAGTCAATGTCATATCGGGCCCCTAGGTGACATTAAAGATGAAAAGAGGAAGAACAGAGATTTAAAATCTGAACAGGGACAAATAGCTAATATATCAACATCTTGGGGTCTCCCCCTCCCTCCACCCTCCAGATTTTATGAGCAGATTAACCCATTTGATTCCACAGTAGATACTATATTAGACACTGGGCTAAAGACTGGACATGTGATGACAAAAAATAAAAACCTTCCCTCAAGAAGCTTACATACTTTTGAAAAGGCATATAGATGACTGAACATATGATAATCTGAGGAAGAAGAGAGCACTAAGAACTTGGGAGAATCAAGAAAGGCTCCTGATGAGAAGAAAAGAGCTGAACCTGGAAGGAAGTTAGGAATTCTCAGATTTGGAGAACAGAGGGAGAGAATTCCAGGCATAAATGACAACCCACATAGAGGCAAAGAAGCACAAGTGTTAGGAAACAGCAAGGAGACCAGTTTAACCAGAAAGAGTGTGTGAAAGAGAAGAATATGAAGTAAACTCAGGAAAGAAAGATGGAGTCAGACCATGAAGAGCTTCAAATGTCAAGATGAGAAATTTATGTTTTAATCTAACTGCCCAATTTTAGAATCAACTAAGTGTCAAGCAGAGAAATAACAATCAAATTTGTGTTTGGAAAAATTATTGTGACAAGTATGTGAGGAAAGACCCTAAACCTTTTCAAACAAAGGCCTCCTTTCATTGGAGTGGGTAAACGCTTTTGGCAAATATACATTTCTTTTATAGCTGGGTGGAGGATGGGATGGAGAATCTAGTGTTACTATTAAGGTCTCAGGGGAGGGCGGTGGGCCTGGCCTAGTAGCCACTTCAGCAGAGAAAAGAGGATCAGTGCAAGGACCAGGCCACTGGCAGGAGGAGGGTGGTAAATGATTGGGAAAGTCCCAAATCAGACTGGTCACAAGTGAATCCCATACAGAACTCTCAAATTAATTGTAGGTCCTTTGGATGGCCTACACAGTGAAGGTTCAGAGACTCTTCTTTCCTGCCCATAAACCTTTGCTACCATGGTTCCTATACCTGTTATGCATTCTTACCTCTTTGCAGACTGAATCTTATCCATCCTATTCTTTAAAGTCCACTTCAACTACCAATGACTGCAAAGGGGAAACTAGGTGGCTCAGCAGATTGAGAGCCAGGCCTGGAGATGGGAAGTCTTGGATTTAAATCTGGCCTCAAATACTTCCTACCTTTGTGGCCTTGGGCAAATCACTTAACCCCCATTGCCAAGCCCTTACCACTCTTCTGCCTTGGACTGATCATTCTGAGATAGAAGGTAAGGTAGGTATGTATGTATAAATAAATAAGGCTCCCTCTCAATTTGCCAGGCCCAGATCATTCCACTTTGGGGAGACTAATTGGTTATGATTTTTTCTCTGACTACAGTATTCATCTATTGGTCCTATTCTGTTCTTTGGGGCCAAACAAGTCTATTCCCTTCCTCCACATGACAGTCTGTCAGATATTTGGAAAGCTAGAATAGTAGGAAAAGCACCAATTTGGAATCAGAAAAAAAAAATGAGTTCTGGAATGATATTGACCAGCTATAAAACCCTGAGCAAGTCACATCCCCTTAGTTCCCCCTAATGAAAAATGAGGGAGATTGCAAACTGATGGTGATGCAGCTGAATTAGAAATCTCAAAAAAAACCCTTACACTTCTGGCTCCTATGAACTCATATGTCTCAAAGTTCTGCTTCTGTTGCTATACCGGGAGGCAACACTTTCTGTCTCTTCTTCATTTTCATAGCTTTCATATCTTAGTTAAAAAAATCTAACTTTCTGTAAGAAGCTTTTCCCAAATCCTCTTAATTCTAGGCCCTTCTGGTTATTCTCAATTTTCCTGCCTAGAGTTGGTTTATACTTGGCTTTTGCATATGGTCTCCCCCCATTAGAATGGAAGCTCCAAGAAGACAGGGGCTGTCATTTGCCTTTCTCTGTATCTCCAGTGCTTAGCGGAGCTTGGCACACAGTAGATGCTTGTTGACTTCTCTCTATCCCCAGGCTCATCTCAGTGGCTGATACACAGTAGGTGCTTTAAAAATGCTTGCTGAATTCTCTGTATCCCCAGTGCTTGCCACACAGCAGATGCTAAATAAATGCTTCTTGACTTCTGTGTACCCCCAACGCTTGGCACAGTGCCTGAAACACTGTAGGAGCTTAATAAATACTTTCAGACAGTCCGTTGCAGGACTGTTTTGCAAGTTTTAAAAAAACCCAGAGGGGCAGGTGCTGGCGCGGAGAAGTCCAAGCATCTCCCAGATCCGGGGAACTCCTCCCCGACGCCCAGCAGCTCCTGCCTCGAGACCCGCAGCCTCCCAAGGGTCGTCTAGGGGTCCTCCCTGGGTCGGCTACCCACGTGGGCAGGCCGGTCCCGGCCGCCCCCGCCTGCCTCCTTGGGAGGCCCCGCCGCCGCGCATGCGTGTCACCTGCAGCAGCGGCAGCAGGAGCTGGTTGAGACGGCGCCGCTCGAGCAGGCCGATGGCGGAGCCGCCCGCGCGGCCCATCTCGCTGAGCAGCACGAGCACGGCGATCTTGTAGGGCGTCACCCAGTCCTTGATGCCGAACACGTTGGCGTGCACCACGCCGTTGGTCATCATGGGATTGAAGTAGAGGCTCTCGTGCACGCTCGCCATGGCGGCCGCCCCCGCCGCCGCCGCCCACAGCGGCGACTCTCGGAGCCCCGGCTCCTCCAGCGGTAACGGCGGGCCCGCGCGCAGCGCCGTAACCCGGGAAACCACCCGCTTCCGGCCGGCCCGTGCCCACCGCAGCCAATCAGAGCAGCCGCCCTGGTCCGGTGGGAGGAAGCCAGCGAATGGGAAACAGAGTCTGAAGCTGGGCACTGGAAGTTCATCTGCCGGAGCCGTGCGCTGACGGATTCCATCCCCTTAGAAACCAGCGCTTAAGCGAAAGGCGGAGAAAGGGTCCCTTCGGGTGAGAGAGGGGTCCGGGAGGTCCACGTAACATAATAATGGAGTAACGGGAAGGAAGGAGTAGAATCAACTCGGTTATTTCCCCATTCGATCTTCACAGCCCTAGGATGCCAGTGCTGTGATCCCCATTTTACAGTTGAGCAAACTGAGGCAGGCAGAGGTAAATCTATTTGCCCTGGATCATTCGGCTGGAAAAAGTTGAATTTGAATCTTACCTGAACTCCAGGCCCAAGGCTCCTGTGATGAACTCCAACTGAGAAACTCCAAATGAGAAAATGCCCCCTACCAGTGCAGGTCGGTGTCTTCTCTGCCATTTATGATCCCAAGAAATTTCCTGGAGCACTGATGGGAGTGGCTTGCCCATGGACACATAGGCAATATGGTTCCCAGGCAGAATTTGAACTCAGGTCTTACTGGTTTCAAGATAGACTGAAACACTGCCACCAATAGTTTCAATATTGCATACCCCACAAGAACCTGTGATGTGACTCAGATAGTTTTTTCTTGGGACAGTAAGTAAAGATACATTTGAAACTTCCTGTTCCTTCCTCCTTTAGCTTATCTCATCCTTTTCCTGGAGTTGGCGTGCTTCTTAGACAACAGATAAGCTCTTCTCAAGGTTTTTGAAAATAGGTCAGGAAAACTAAAAATGTTATGGGGGAGGGAGGCAGTTTTATTCTAAGGAATAGCAATACCAAGGGGTCCTGAAAATTGGAGTTACAAGCCAAATACTACTCTGAGAATTACACACTGAATCTCATTGCACACACACCCAAGATCACTATAATTGCAGAAGACTTCTAGAAGCCCAGCTTCACCATTCAGTTTACTCAGGATGCCAAACAAATTATCTTCTCAAGAATTCTTTTCATATTCTTTTCAAGATAAAGATTAAAAAACTCCCTGTTAAGAAAGAAGTCCTCCATCTTTTTTCTCTCTGTTTTCTCTAGTTTCTCTTCAACAAAGATAGGAAAACTTTTTTCAACTTCTCTCAAGTAATCAGTCTGCAGTATGTTCAAGAAAGTTTTTGAAAACTGTCATTTGCACCAAATCCCATTTGCCTCTTAAAGATTTGAGAGCCTTTTGAAGTAAGAAATATGAATTGCTCAAGAAGGCTCCAGTGATTGGCATAATTCTATAGTTCCATGAAGGTAAGAGGAAAAAGCTTAGGTCTAACAGAATTTATAAAGAAAAAAACATACTCCTTGGGGGGGAAAGCCATCCTTTTTTTAAACCTTTCATGTCTGTTTTATAATTGACTAAGCAATTAGGGTTAAGTGACTTGTCCATGGTCACACAGCTGGGAAGTGTCTGAAGTCAAATTTGAACCCAAGACCTCCCCTCTCTAGGCCTAGCTCTCAATCCACTGAACTATCCAGCTACCCCAATAAAAACCATTTCATTTGAATTTGTTATTTGAAAGGAATAGCAGTAGAGAGGCTGGGTGAAAAAAATCTAGCATAATCAGCTTTTAAAAATTTCAAACCAGTGCCTCAAACTGATTTACCTTCAATTCCTCATCTTAACACAAGAAATAGCACTGGCAGGAAAAATAGAAAGGACCAGGAATTAACAGCCAGAAGCAGTTTACTCTTTTTCCTCTACCTTAGTCTTAATGTATATTTCCACTTTTTTTTTAACCCTTATCTTCCATCTTAGAATCAATAACTGTGTTTTGGTTCTAAGGCAGAAGAGCAGTAAGTGACTTTTCCAGGGTCATACAGCTAGAAAGTGGTTAAGGCCAGATTCGAACCTAAGCTCTCCTCTCTCCAGACCTGATTCTAAATCCACTGAGCCACCTAGCTGGTCTTTCACCTCATTTTTGTCCTTCCCAAGTTGAATTTTTAAATTGGCACAGACCAAGGTAATAACTATTAGTGTCTCAATGTTAGTTAGAGAAATGAGGGCAAATAGGAATAAGTTAAATAATTTTTTCATTCTCACAAGGTAAATTACTGATAGTAAAACAACAAAGTATAAAATGCTTTGCAAACCATAAAACACTATATAAATGTGAGCTGTTATATATTATCAGCATTTGCATGTTCCAAATACTGTAAGGCAGCTTGATTTGATGAAGAGAGGACAAGTCTCAGAATCCGGACAATCTGGGCTTTAACACATAGTAACTTTGGCAAGTCACTTAATCTCTCAGTGTTTCCGTCCAACTCTCTAAAACAATTAGTTGCAAAGGAGTTCCTCATGCGTATCAGTGAGGGAGTTCACTGTGCCAAGGAAATCACCAGTTTGGACAAAAAATAAAAAGGAGCTATCTACAGGATGGAGTTGTAACCCTCTCTCACATACAAGGCTACAGTGTTGAGAATAATTATGGAATTTCATGAAGGTGAAAGGGAAATACTTGGACTAAACTGTATTTTTTTTAATTTGAAGAAGAAATACTTGTATTCCATCTAATAATCCAACAATAAATTAACAACAAATATTCATTAAGCTTGGTCAGACCTAGAAGACTCCAAGGTCACCCACAGCATCTTAAGCCATCACTAGTCATCTCAACTTGTTTTGCCACTGGACTTTGATGACTGGAAGAGAGAATGAGGCTGATGACTTTGTATATCTCAGTCTCACTTCAATTCAATTCATACACTGGGCAAGACATCACCCTAAGATATTCTTGTCTCTCTTCAAAAATGAAGGACAAGTAACAACAGCAACTCTGTGAGGAAAACAGTGCTAAGTACTGGGGATGCAAAGACTAAAATAAGCAATCTTTACCCTCCAGAACCATACATTTTATCAGGGAAATGTTTGCATGACTGTTTTTATAGCTTTTAAAGTAAATAGCCCTTTGTAAAATCTAATTGCTGTTAACTATTTAAGTGGAACTGAGGTGATAATCATAGGCCCTGACAAGAGGGGAACACAACTGGTAAGGGATTGAACTGGTGGAAGTAGAGAAGCAATATTCCCCAAACTCCTAGGGTTGCCCTAAAACCTTGAGTGGTGGATGAAGGCTGACTGGCTCTGGTAGAAGGACCCTTGGTGTACTTGCTACAAATGTGCAAAATATATTCAGAAATCATGTGGGTCAATTTGGGGTGGAAGGAAATGGGGAGGATCAAGAAAAGTCTTATACAGAAAGTGATGTTTGAGCTAAGGTTTGAAAGGAATTCCAATTCTAAGGCAGCGGTGAGTGAGAGCATAGAATGCTATGAGTGAGGAACAAGCAAAAAGGCCAGTTTGTCAGGACTTCTGTCTTGAAATCAATACTGTGTATTGGTACACGAAAAGAACAATTTATATTAACATTAGGAAAATTATGTTGGATTAGAGAGATTAGAGATTCGAGAGAGAGGCAGTGAAATGGTTAGAAGTATGCTTTGGGATATCAGTTTGGGAGCTAGATGGGGGATGAACTGGAAAGGAGAGAAAATTAAGATGGACCAATTAGTCTTTTGTAATAGTCGGGGGGGGGGCAGCTGAGTAGCTCAGTGGATGGAGAGCCAGGCCTAGAGATGGGAGGTCCTGGATTCAAATCTGACCTCAGATACTTCCCAGCTGTGTGACCCTGGGCAAGTCACTTGACCCCAATTGCCTAGCCCTTACCACTCTTCTACCTTGGAACCAATACACAGTATTGATTCCAAGACTGAAAATAAGGATTTTTTATTTTAAAAAAATAGTCCAGGCAATAGGTGATGAAGTCCTCAACTAGGAAGATAACTATGTAAGTAGAAAAAAGGGGATATATAGAGAAATGGGTGAATGATTGAAAAAAAAAATGTATTAAGTAGTTATGATGCTCCGAAAGCACTCAATGAGCAGCTAGATGGCACCACAGTACACAGAGCTCTGGGCCTGGAATCAGACTTATCTTTCTGAATTCAAATCTGATCTCAGACACTATCTGGGTTACACTAGGCAAGTCATTTCACCCTGTTAGCCTCAGTTTCTTCATCTATAAAGTGGGCTGGAGAAGGACTTGGCAGACCAACTCCAGTATTTTTGCCAAGAAAGCCCCAAATGAGGCCACAGAGTTGGATACAATTGAACAACAACATGTTGCAATGGATAGATTCCGGACCTGAAGTCAGATCTAAGTTCAAATTTGACCTCAGATACTTACTAGTTGTGTGACCCTAACTTCACCCTGTTCGCCTCAGTTTCCTCATCTGTCAAATGAACTGGAGAAGGAAATGGCAAACTGCTTCAGTATCTTTGCCAAGAAAACCCCAAATGGGGTCAGGAAGAATCAGACTGAACAACAATAAGCACTTAGTATATGATACACTGTGGCACAGTCAAACGTAATAGACTTCTCTATTAGCAGCAATGCAATGATCCTGGACAATTATGAAGGACTTATGATAAAGATGCTACCCACATCCAGATGAAGAACTGTGGGAGTGGAAATACAGAAGAAAAACACCTGCTTGATCACATGGGTCGATGGGGATATGATTGGGGATGTAGACTCTAAACGATCACCCTGGTGCAAATATTAATAATATGGAAATAGGTCTTGATCAATGGCACAAGTAAAACCCAGTGGAATTGTGCATCAGCTATGGGAGGGGGTGGAAAGAGAGGAGGAAAAGAACATGAATCTTGTAACCATGGAAAAATATTCTAAATTAAATCAAATTTTTTCAAATTAAAACAAAAGCATTCAGTATATAAACAAAAGATCAAGACAGTCCATATTCTCACTGTAACTTGAAGAGACAACACAAAAAAAGAGTTCAGCCTCAGGGTAGATGAAAAGTCTCAGGAGGTCTAAGAAGCAGCAACAGAGGAGATGGCAAGGCCCAGGAGTTCTTTAAGCACCTCAGGAGGCATCTATAGGATAGAGGAACAAGGCAAAAGGCAAGGCTTGGTGCTTCTCCGTTTCACCAGAAATATTGGAGTGGGTGACTCCTAGTTCATCTAATTATATGTGTAAGATGATTAAGAATAGACTTAAGAATGGCATTGAGACTTGTGAAAAATAACTGATTGATTTATTGGTCCATGACCTAGCCACAGCTTGTTCTGTTCTATCCTAGTTTATTTCCAATCAGCATTACTCAGTTTAGTGTGATTATATAAGAGACTGTTCAATATACCCATATTCATCTGGAGCCGATCAAGTTTGTTCATATAAAGAATGATCCGTATTATACTCATATCAAGTTAAAGGGATTCTTTCATCAGACTTTTTAGGCCATAAGAAGCGGGATTAAGATTATACTAAGAGTCATGAGTGCTCTCACCGAACCACAAAATGTCTCAGCTAGAGGACCTTTCCATCCATATGACCTGACATGAGGAAGACCTCCACCCTCATTCAACCTTGATAGAAAAGCATTTCCCATCTTATGACCCCTTAGACAATGTACATCCTGCCCATCCTGTGAGCAGACATGACCCTTATCTTTCCTGTCTTGTGACCTCTCATGGAAAGTCCCCAAGGAATTTTAGGAACTCCCTTTATCATTTCCCTTGATTCCTTGATTGCCCAACATTGGGTGAGATTCTGCTTGATGACTGCCCTACTTCTGCTTGTTGCTAGGACTTGGGTGAGAATCTGCCTGCCCATTGCATCAGGACCAACAATGAGAATTTGTATTTGGACCATCTGGGACTTGAGGGTTATAAAATCTAGACTGGGGGGCAAGAGGATATCTCAGATTGTGAGGAAAATCTGAGGTCCCATACATTAAAGTCCCATTTATAGGTAGACCCCTTTAATAAATGTTCATTGGCATGAAATTCTGCCCGAATAGTTTTACTGCAAATTGGATAGATACTTTTCATGACATGCCTTCTAGTCTACAGGACCAGAAGGATAGTGGCATCCTTGGGGAAAAAAAAGGAAAGTTCAGAAGATAAGTGGTTTAGGGAGGGCCGGGAATATAGAGAGTTCTATTTGAGATGTGTTGTTTGAGACGCCTACAGGACAATTAAAATATTAAATAAGATATTGGCAAAGTGGGCCTGGAGAATTGTCAGGTAATCTGTATTAGAGTCAGAGCAGGAAAAACTCCTTGGAAAAATGTTTTTTTGTTTTTGTTTTTAATTTCTAGACCCATTTGATCATTTAGAAACTCCTGGGGGGAAAAAAGGGACAATTACTTCCATAAATCCATCAGATTTTGTCCAGTTGAACAAGTAGGATTGAAGCCAACCCCAACTAGCTGCTCATCTTCTTGTGAAGAGGCCACAGAACCAAAGCAAAGGAACCTCTCTGACCACTTAGCCCCAAGGCCAACCTGCTGGGACTGAAACTCGGACATAACCATTCTAATTGGAAAGACAGAGGACCAAGGGAACACAGGCCACAGCAGCCGGAAGCAAGAATACAGCCAAAACAGTACAACCCAGGATTGTAGACCCTCAATGCCCCAGGCCATTTTTAGATGAACTGCTGACCACCTGGTACTTGTGAACTTGAAAAGAAAGGAAGGAAGGAAGGAAGGAAGGAAGGAAGGAAGGAAGGAAGGAAGGAAGGAAGGAAGGAAGGAAGGAAGGAAGGAAGGAAGGAAGGAAGGAAGGAAGGAAGGGAGGGAGGGAGGGAGGGAGAGAGAGAGAGAAAGAGAGAGAGAGAGAGAGAGAGAGAGAGAGAGAGAGAGAGAGAGAGAGAGAGAGAGAGAGAGAGAGAGAGAAGGAAGGAAGAAGAAAGAAAAAGAAAGAAAGGAAAAAATAAAGAGAGAGAAAGGAAGGAAGGAAGGAAGGAAGGAAGGAAGGAAGAGAATCATATCTATCCCTATTCTACTGGCTGCCCCCAACCCCTGCTTGGGATGTCCTTCCTTCTCACCTGGATCTCTTAGCTTTCTTTAAGGTTTAGCTCAAGTATCACTTTTCTCTAAGACATCTTGTATCTATTTTGTGTGTGTATACATACATATATATATACACAAAAATATATGTATATATACACATATGCACACATTTATATATATATGTATATATATATATATATATACATACACATGTTCATATATACAATCATCTGGGGGCTGCTAGGTGGTACAGTGAATAGAACACCAAGCCTGGAATCAGAAAGACTCCTTTCTCTGAATTCAAATTGGGCTTCAGACATTTATTAGTTGTGTGACCCTGGATAAGTCACTTAGCTCTTTGGCCTCGGTTTCCTCATCTGTAAAATGAATCACAGAAGCAAACCACTCCAGTATCTTTGCCAAGAAAACCCCAAATGGAGTCATAAAGAGTTAGACATAACTGAAAACAACGAAACAATATCATATACAATCTAGTGGGGGAAGGAAATACGTGTGTGTGTATGAATATATGTATATCAACATCTATACACACATCTCCCCTCATTAGGTTACAAGCTCCTAAAGGGCAGGAACTTTTCTATGACCTTAATAAATACATGTTGATTGATTGCTATTCAACTTCATCTTTTTATCTTTAAACCCTTACCTTCTGTCTTAGAAGAAATATTAAGTATCAGCTCCAAGGCAGAAAAAACGGTAAGGGCTAAGCAATTGGCGTTAAGTGACTCACCCAGGGTCACAAAGCTAGGAAGTGTCTGAGTCTATATTTGAACCCAGGATCTCCCATCTCTAGGTTTGACTCTCTATCCACTGAGCCACCCATCTGCCTCTCAACTTCATCTTTTTTAATTCAATGAAGTCTTCTAGCCCATCAAGGTATTTTTCAATTCAACTAACCCAAGAGGCATTTTCTGAGCACCTCCTTTGTGTAAATAACTGTATTAGGAACTTGGGGATAGAAAAACAAAACAAAAGCCAGATCCTTACATCCAGGAGCATACATTCCAATGGGGGGTGAGAGTGGGCAGTCAGCATATTTAAGAGGTAATTATATACGTGTTAATATAAGAAGGAAAGGAATGCCAGCAACTCAAGGAAGGAATTGTGCGAGGCTTCCCATTGGAAATGGTGCATAAAGAGAGCTGGGGATTCTTGAAGATGGAGGCGAAAAGGAAAGGCTTCCCAAGCAGGGGAAGCAGCATGTGCAAAGGTGTGGAGATGCAAGGTGGAGAGTCAAGTTTGGGAACCAGCAAGTAGACCAGTCTGCCTGGGACATAGAGTACAGGAAATTGAGAGAAGGATGGTTCATAAACCTGGAAAGGCAAGTTAAAGACATCTTGTAGAGGACCTTAACTGCCAAGCTAAAGAGTTTGTATCTTATTTTGGAGGCATGTGGAGTCACTGAAGTTTCTTGAGTAGAAAACAGTAGTCATAGGTATGCTTTAAGATTATTTTGGTAGCTGTGAAGGGGGTGGATGAGAGCAAGGAAAGAATGGAAGTCAAGAATTCAGTTATAAAGTTATTGAAATAGTGCAGGCAAAAGGTGATGTGGGTTTGACCTAAGACCGTGTCTATGTGAGTATACAGGAGGTAAATTCAAGAGATGTTATAGAGGTAGAATTAATGAAACTGGTTGACTTATTGGCAGTTTAGGTGGTGCGATGGATAGAGCACAGGGCTTAGAATAGGAAGATCCTCTTCTTGAGTTCAAATTCAACCTCAGGTACTTCCAAGCTGTGTAACCCTGGGCAAGTCATTTAACTCTGTTGGTCTCAGTTTCCTTATCTGGGAAATGAGCCAGAGAAGGAAAATGACAAACCACTCCAGTATCTTTGCCAAGAAAACCACAAATGTTTCTGAGTAAGTCACTTACCTTTTTTGACTCGGTTTCTTCATCTGTAAAATGAGCTGGAAAAGGAAATGCCAAACCACTCCAGTGTCTCTATTAAGAAAAACCCCAAAAGGGGTCATGAAGGGTCTGACATAACTGAATAATAGCAACAAACAACTGATTGGTTGGAAAAATGGGAAGAGGAAGAAAGAGAAGGAAGAGTCAAAGATGACTCCAAAGTTAACCAGGATGAGTGGAAGGATAGTGATAGATCCCCACATAAGTAAGGAAACTGCTGTGTTAGCTACTTCTCTGAACTTTCGGTTACTTGAAAATGTGATAAGCAGACCATCTCTACCCTTTCCAAATCACCAATAAAAATGTTACACAACACAGGATCAAGTATTGATCTCTGTGGTACTCCACTGAGCACTTCTTTTCAAGTCATCATTGAAACAATGGTATTAGCATAGCAACCAATTTTTAATCTTCCAAAATATATTATTTTCTAGCCTGTGTTTCTTCATTTTTTCCATAATACTAGCATGAGAGATTTGTTACCTAGATTTCCTAAGGTAGGGAAACTTTTAGCTAGTTCCTCTAACGCCTGTCAAAAGAGGAAATAAGGCTAACCTGGAATAAAAGCTCCTGTGGAAGCCATGCTAGTTTGGGGGGATCATAGCTTCCCTTTCTATATGTATACTAACCATCCTTTTAAAAATAAATATGTTCTACAGTATTCACATCCAGAGAAAGAACTGTGGGAGCAGAAACACAGAAGAAAAACAACTGCTTGATCACATGTGTTGAGAGGGATATGATGGGGATGTAGACTCTAAGCGATCACCCTAGTGCAAATATCAATAATATGGAAATAGGTCTTGACCAATGACAAATATAAAACCCAGTAGAATTGGCATCAGCTACCAGAGAGGGGTTGGGGGAGGGGAGGGAAAGAACATGAATCATGTAACCATGGAAAAATTCTTAATTAAATAAAATTTTCAGAAATAAATATGTTTTAGAATTTGGCCAAAATTGAAGTCAACCTTGATTTTGAAAACTGGGATAATTGCTATTTTCCAATTGTCCAATTCTAAAGCCTCTTCTCACTTTTTTTTTTAACATCTCACTTTTTTTTTAACCCTTACCTTCTGTCTTAGAATTAATACTAAGTATTGTGATAAGGGCTAGACAATTGGAGTTAAGTGACTTGCCCAAGGTCATACAGCTAGGATGGATTTGATTTCAGATTTGAACCCAGGTCCTTCCAACTGCAGGCCTGGCTCTCTGTCCGCTGTGCTAACTAAGTGAACCCAACAATATGTCAAAGATCACTGATAGTGATATTTCCTTTAATTACCAAGGATAGTTCACCTGGGCCTAGTGATTTTAATCCATCAGGGACAACTTGCTGCTCTCTTTCTCTCTGTGTCTTGGATATCAATGCCCTACTCACTATTTTTGTTCTTTTGATCAATTACCTTTCTGCACATATTTCTCAACCATCCCTGACTAGAATACTCCTTCACATTGCCAACTGCCTGCCGGATATTCTCTCAGTTTCCTAAATTCAACACATCCAAAAGAGAACAAATTATTTCTACTCCAAGTTTATTCCTCCTCTCTTTCTGTGAAAGAGGTAGCATTGTTATTCCAATCCTGAAGGTTGCGAATTTCAGATTTTTGTCCTTTTCTTTTTCCCTCCCTCCCTATTTTCTTTCCTTCCTTCCTTCCTCTCTCTTTCTTTGTCTTTCTACCTTTCTCCCTCTTTCTCTTTTCCTTTCTCTCTTTCTACCTCCTTTCCTTTCTTTCTTTTCTTTCAGCTAGATCTCCCTATCTCTCCTAAGCTAAATGCTATAGTGACCAGTGTCTTGCCCCGTCCCCAAACTGATTAGCACAGAAGCTTTAACCTATTCTCTTTTTCCAGCTAGTTCACCTCTCATTAAGCTGCCTGGTAGCCCTCCACTCCTGAGGGCTTACCACATTGGTGTAAGTCATTAGTGTGAACATCCAACAGATTTTAGTTCTGCTGCAGTTCAGACCTGCTGAACTGAATCAATCCACCAGCTTCAGCCTCCCCAGCAGCAGGGACAGTTGGCATGCACAAGCACAGCCAGCTCAGAGTCATCCTCACCTTTCCTATTCCCTTGTCCCTCATGTAATCGGTTGCCAAATCTTGTTTCTACTTCTGTAATATCCCTACCTTCTCTTTCCTTTCCTCACCGTCCTAGTTCAGGCTCTCATCAATTCTTATCTAGATTCTCACAAAACCCTAGCTCTTCTCCCTGCTTCCTACATCTCCCCACCCAACCCAGATTGATATTTCCAAGACAACGATTTAACCATGTCACTCCTCTATTCAAAAATCCTCAGATGTTCCCTATTGCCTCTAGGATAAAAATATAATCTCCCCTGCTTGGAAATCAGCTTCCCACTTCTCCAAAGCAATTTCATTTATTCCCCTTCATCTGACTTGATATTTGCAGACAAACTGGCCCCTGGCAGTTTCCCAAACTCCATCGTCCTTTGTCTCTATAGATATCTCGCGTGACTCTATTACACTCTCCCTCCTCACCTCTGCCTCTTAGAAGCCTCTTGGGTGTTTAGAATCGAGCCTCCTAACAAAAATCTTTCCTGATGCCAGGAACCATCAGTTCTCTCCCTCCTGAAAAGATGTATCATGTGCTGAGATAGCTGTGTATGTGCTCTGTTCCAATGCCACCATCCCCAGGAGAACATTGGCTCCTTGGAAGTGGATCCCATTCCATAGATGTCTCTATATTCTTAGCACCTAGCACAAGGCCTGGGGTAGGCTCATTATACATATTTATTGATGGATTGACAGAGACAGGTAAGTAGGAGACAAACAATAAACACCATGCCGTGAATTCTGATGTGTTTTGAGGAACCAGACGAGGATGCTGGTGGACGATCGCCACAGCGCCTCCCAAACACAGGACTTTTCCGTCGCTCATTTTTCACACCCCTCATTAGGCAGCGGCGTGTGTACCAGCAGCAAAGACTTTGCACCGAGGCTTTGGCTCCCACAACAGATGGGGAAGCCAGCCGTGAGGCAGAAATCCTGTATTACCTGCTGCCACGCAAGATCTGACGCTTTGGAAAATTACCAGCTCCAGCCACAGTTGTTGGGCAATTCTAAGACAGCATGTTAGGGAAAACAGATCATCGCCATGATAGTTCTAAACACGAATTACCCAACAGAGGCTTTCCCAGGAAAAGGCAATTCATGAACCAATTCTCCTGGGAACATACAGACACAAACTTGGAATATCCAGAGAAAAATACTCCATTACCTAGAAAGTGGGCCTCCAGGGAGGCAAAGATCTTAGATGTAGCGTGAGCTCTGACTCTGAGAGCATCAGATAGTCTCCTGGCTCAATCAATACAGAAAGTTCTGGGTAATTAACTGAGCCACCAGAGAAACTGAATCTATTCCCTGACAAGCATCACTAAAGATTTCCAGACACAAGGTAACATGCCAGCTTGAAGGCACAAAAAGAGACCTGAACCCCCCTCCCTGGGGAAAGCAGCTAGTGGTCATCTGCTCACAAGGCCCACCGTCCCCTGGAAAAGAAACGTGGCCAGCTGCAGTGGAGAGGATCAATTACCAAATTGATTGATTCCGGCCCAGTTTACACTTCTGTGGCCAACGGTAATCATTTGTTTCTTGAAGCCGATCTCCTTCCTCTTCATTAGAACTCTTCATAAGCGATGATATGCTTCATTTCCAGAGCCAGGCATTTCTTGAAGGGGACCCCACTAATTCTGCCATTATGCCAGCTGTAATCAAGAAAGATTATAATTTAAGATGACGACTGGGTGGTTTTCACAATAGATCTATAAATAAGACTTTTATGAATGGATTCCTGGCTTTTTCCCCTTTGCAGTGCATTAACTCCTGTTCTTTAGTGTGGTCTAGTGACTCACGCATGAACTCTGAAGCCAGAAAGACCTGAATTCAATTCCCCTCTTTGGCGACTCTGGGCAAGTCATTGAACCTTTTGGTGGTTGCCATCTGGGAGCTCCCCATACCAGTGGAATCACAGGTCCAGGCCCTGACCCTATTTTCAGCCTAACAGAGGAAGTAGCTGACTGAACTCTGTAACATGGGTCTTTCCTCTCTAACATTCCATTTTTAATCTTTTTCTATAAATGTTAGCGGTAGGATTGAGACCCAAAGGATCACTCTTTGTACTGTCTTAGAGAAGATAACAAATGTGGGAGGAAATGCCAAGAACTGGGCTCTAGTTCTGGCTCTGCCACTTAGGAACTCTGAATTCATTAATGAGACCACAGGGATACTGGCATGGCCCTAGGAAGATCCATCCAAAGGGCTGAGC
Organism: Monodelphis domestica; assembly: GCF_027887165.1. Lineage (NCBI taxonomy): Eukaryota > Metazoa > Chordata > Mammalia > Didelphimorphia > Didelphidae > Monodelphis > Monodelphis domestica. The sequence continues at coordinate 45,454,050 of NC_077229.1, forward strand.
CCTGTATTTTAGAAAGGAGATAGAGACCAAGGAAAGCGCCCGGGGAAGGGGAGCCAGGACCCTCAACCCCTGCCATAAGAGGATCGGTCAACAGACTGAGGAGAGAAGGGAAGACTCAGGGCAACTTACTTGCTTGGGGATGCTTAGCCTAGAGACAAGGCAAGGATTGGGGAGGAGTTGTGGGAAGGATATGCAATTAGACCAGACAGCTGTCTTCAAGAGTTTGAAGGTCTGTCTCCTGGAAAGGGGCAACGCTTCCAATTGCTTGGCCCCAGAGAGCAGAACCAAGTCAGGATGTCAGGGGAAACTCCCTACAATTAGAACTGTCTGAAGGGGGAATGGGATGTCTCAGGGGAAGGTGGGACCCTCTTCAATTGAGTCCTTCCTGCAGAAGACAGAGAATCCTCTTTGGATATGTTATAGAGAAAATTGTTTTCAGGTATGAGTTGTGCTAAATGGCTGCTGATAAGGCTTCCATCCCTTTAATTTTGTGAAAATTAAAAATCTATGAAAGCTTACAGAACTGTTCTGTGCTCAAAATGAGATGATGTGGGCAAAGCACTTTGTAACCACAAAACACTATGTAAATGTGAGTTCTTATTTATGAGCTGAATTTAATTATTTTAGATGTAGATTTACAACTCTTCTCTCTTCCCTCCTTCTCACTCTCCCCTCCCTCTCCCTCACACTCTCTCTCCTTTTCCCTCTCCCTTCCTCTCTCTCCCTCTCCCTCACTCTCTCCTTTTCTCTCCCTCTCCCTTCTTATCTCTCTGTCTTTTTCTCCTTCTCTCTCCTCTCCCTCTCTTTCTCTTTCCTTCTCTCTCCCTCCCTCCCTCTCTCTCTCCTTCTTTCTCTCTTCCTCCCCACCTTCTCTTTTTTCCCTCCTTACCCCCATCTTTTCCTCCCTCCCTCCACTCTTCTTCTCACTTCTCTCCTTCTCTGTTCTCCCACTAAGACTAACTCCTTATTGGAACAAGTCAAGAAGAGGTTTCATTCCCAGTTGCAGACGTCAAAAAGTACTCTCAGGATCTGAACTTCACAGCGTCCCTGAGTCTGATCAGAACAAATTGGAAACACATTCAGAGGAGCCTAGGGAGTCATTATGGCACCCTCCCTCCCACATGGCAAATACTTGATTCAAGAACTACCTGCTTTGGGTTGGTGGCTAAATAGTCCTGGTCAAACCGGATTGATGGGACAAGTCACTGCCTTGGCAGTGGAGGACACATTTTATGCAAAGCCCTGTAACTTCACGACACTGATGATTAATTCTCAGAAACTGGATGTTTCTATTCTTCTTTGCTTTCATTGCTCTAAATGGCCTTGTACCAAAGGAACAATTAAGCCACTGGCAAAATCCTGTAATGTCTTGAATGTTTTATGTTCCTCCATTATTACAGCAGTGTATTTCATTGAAAAGCTATTGTAGTGTCCAGTGTTAGCGCTGGGGTTCAGGGCTGAGAGATGGGGAAAAGATATTCTGCCTTTTCATTGGTGGTGATGAATGGACACCTCAAAGAGACGTTTTAATGAGGGTGAATGTGTTTCCCAAGGCAACCTACCCAAAGCTGTTTGGTCAGTTTCCCAAAATTTGCTGGGATTGGAAGGAAGGAAGCCATTATAATAGAGAACAAGAAATTTATTTCAGTATCTCCTCAGAGATGGATTGATATATTTATTGGTCATGTTTCCAGCCCTCCTCCTGGTCAGAATATGGAAGAATACAGCCTATTATTTAGAAAAGAAAAGTAGATATAGATGGAAACTACTATTCATTTACCTTGTGGCTGTATCATCACACATTAGCAGCAAAGGGGATTTAGAGTTTTTCATGGTTTCTGATGAAAGCAATACAGAGTAGACCTGTTATTTCATTTGAATAAAGAACCCCCTCTGCCACTGTAGGTCATCACCTTCTTGAAAATAATAGTCTTTGTTGCAGCAAGGTGGCTCAGTAGATAGACAGTCAAACTTGGAGTCAGATGTCTGGGGGTTCAAATCTAGCCTCAAATACTTTCTAGCTCTGTGACCCTGGGCAAGTCATTTAACCTCCATTGCCTAGCCCTTACCACTCTTCTGCCTTGGAACCAATATACAGAATTGATTCTAAGATGGAAGATATGGGGAAGAAAAAGAAGAAGAGGAGAAGGTGGCAATGAAAAAACAAAATTATCCTTCCTTGCAGATGATATGATGGTGTACATAGAGAACCCCAGAGAATTAACCCCAAAAGTAATAGAAATAATTAATGACTTTAGCTAAGTTTAAGGGTGCAAAATAAATCCACATAAACTATTAGCTTTTCTGATTATCACCAATAAAAATTAATAGCAAGAGTTAGAAAAGGAAATTCCAATTAAAATAACTTGTTGACAATATAGAATACCCAGTGTACACTTAATAAAATAAATTTAGCAACTATATGAACACAATTAGAAAAACACTTTTCACACAAATAAACTCAGATCTCAACAATTGGAGAAATAGTAATTGCTCATGGATAGGACAAGCCAATATAATAAAAATGGTAAGCCTACCTAAATTAATTCATCTATTCAGTGCCATGCCAAACTACCCAAAAATTATTTCTTGGAACTAGAAATAGAGCCAATACCAGATTGTTTTAATGATTACCATTTTATAGAATAATTTGAGGTCTGGTATGGCTAAACCTCTTTCCTTCATATTTTTCCTCATTATTTCCATTGATATTCTTTACCTTTTGTTCATCCAAATAAATTTTTAAATTTTTTTCTAGTTCTAGGTTACTATGGAATAGGTTAAGAAATCAGCACACAGTAGTTAATGATCATGGTAACAGTATTTGATAAACCCAAAGATACAAGCTATTGGGTAAAGAAATCACTATTTGACAAAAATTGCTGGGAAAACTGAAACAGACAGTTCTCAGATGAAGAAATTAAAATTACTATTTATAGTCATATGAAAAAAATGCTCCAAATCACTACTGATTAGATAAATGCAATTGAAGTACCTGAGATACCACTTCATACCTATCAGATTCGCTAATATGGTCAAAAAGGAAAATGATAAATGTTGGCAGGGAGATGGGAAAATTAAGACACTAAAACACTGCTGATGGTGCTGTGAACTGATACAATCATTCTGGACAGAAATATGGAATTATGTCTCAAAGACCATAAAACTATGCGTACCTTTTGACCCAACAATATTCCTCCTGGGTCTGTATTACAAAGAGATCAGAGATGGGGGAAAGGACTTACTTGTACAAAAATGTTTTTAGCAGCTATTTTTGTAGTGGCAAAGAATTGGACACTGAGGGGATGTTGAACAATTGGGGAATGGCTGAAGAAGTTGTGGTATGTGGTTGTAATGGAGTACTATTGTGCCATAAGAAATGATGAACAGAATGAGTTCAGAAAAAACCTGGAAAGATTTATATGAACTAATACAAAGTGAAGCGAGCAGAACCAAGAAAACTGTATATACAATAAAAGAAATTGTGTACAATGACAAATTGCAAAGGACTAAACTATCATCAGCAAAACAAGGTCCCAAGATAGCCCCAAGGAACTCATGATAAAAAAAAAAAGCTCTCCAGTGCCCAAGAAGAAATGTTGGAATCTGATTGCAAGTCAAAGCACCCCATCTTTCACTCTATTTCCTTGGTTAAATTTTTATTCTATGTGTAATATGTGTCTTCTGCTACAGCATGGGGAATTTGGAAATATATATTGCATGAAACTGGTTAACTTATATCAGACTATTGACTACCTCAGGGAGTGAAGGGAGGGAGGAAGAGAATCTGAATTTTAAAATGCCAGAAAAGAAATTGTCAAAAATTATTGTAATTCAAATTACATGTAATTCAAAATATTTTAATTAAATAACAAAAAAAATAATGCTGTGAAAGTCTTATACTCAAGAGAGCAGCAAATTTGGAAAACTCAACAGTGGCCACTGGATTGGAAAAGACCAGTTTATGTCCCAATCCTAAAGAAAGGCAATGGAAAAAAATGTTCAAATTACCGAACAACTGTGCTCATTTCATACAACAGCAAGATTAAAAGGCTTTAGCAATATGTGAAATGAGAATTATTAACAATTGCAGCCTAATTTTTTAAGAGGCAGAGGAATTGGAGACCAAATTGCCAATATTCACTGGATTATGAAGTAAGAGAATTCCAGAAAAACATCTGCTTCTGCTTCATTGGCTACACTAAAACTTTAGACTATGCAAATCCTCAAAGAAATAGGAGTACCCAATCATCTTATTTTTCTATTGAGGAAACTGTATGTGGGGCAAGAAGCAACAGACAGAACAGAACATGAAATAACTGATTGGTTTAAGATTGGGAAAGTAGTACAACAAGACTATATGTTTATTTAATTTCTATGTAGAGTACATCATGTGAAATTCCAAACTAGATGGACCAAGTACCTCAGTTTTGCAGACAATACCACTCTTATGGCAGAAAGTGAAGTATTAATAAGTCTCATAAAGAGGGTGAAACAAGAAAGTGGAAAAGCTGGCTTGAAGCTTAACATAAAAAAAAAAACAAAAAACAAAAAACAAAGAACTAAGATCTTGGCAACCAATCCCATCACTTGGCAAAAAGAGAGAAAAGAAATGGAAGCAGTGACAGGTTTTATTTTTGTGAACTCAAAGATCACTGCAGATGGCAACTGTAGTCATAAAATTAAAAAGATGCTTGTTCTTTGAAAGGAAAGCTATGGCAAATCTGGACAGTATACTCAAAAGCAGAGACATCACCTTGCCAACAAAGGTCCATATGGTCAAAGCTATGATTTTTCCAGTAGCAATATATGGCTGTAGGAGTTGGGTTATAATAAAGGAAAGCAGAATGCCTGTACAATTGACGTTTTTGAATTGTAGCCCTGGAGAAGACTTTTGAGAATCTGTTGGATAGCAGTGAAATCAAATTGGTCAGTACTTAAAGAAATTAATTCAGATCATTCACTGGAAGGTCAAATTTTGAAGCTGCAGGTTAAATACTTTGGCCACATAATGAAAAGATGGGATCCATTGGACAAAAACTTGATTTGGGGAAAGATTTAAAGGAAAAAGAGAAGGGAACAGCAAAGGGTGAGAGGGATGGGCAATGGGCAACAAGTATGAGTTTAGACAGACTTTGAGAGATGATGGAGGATAGAGAGCCAGACCTGGCAACAGGAGGTCCTGGGTTCAAATATAATCTCAAATACTTCCTAGCTGGGTGACCCTGGACAAGTTATTTAGCCCCCATTGCTTACCTCTTACTTAGCTCTTCTGCCATGGAACCAATACTCAATATGGATTCTAAGGTGGAAGGCAAGGGGTTAAAAAATTAAACTGCTCATCATTTCTTATAGATAGTAGTATTTCATCACAAGAATATACCACAATTTGTTCAGCCATACCCTAATCGATAGACATTCCATTGATCTCCAGTTCTTTGCTACCACAAAGAGAGCTGCTATAAATATTTATTTTCATTTTTCATTTTTTTATTTTTAAATATTTTTCCATAAATAGGTCTTGATCAATGACACACATAAAACCCAGTGGAACTGCTCGTTGGATATGGGGGGGGGGGGGAGGGAAAGAACATGAATCATGTAACCATGGAAAAATATTCTAAATTAATTAATTAAATAAAATTTATCAACCAATAAATAAATAAATAATTTTTGCGGGGTTACGTGATTCGTGTTCTTTCCCTCCCCCTACAAGAGCTGACAAACAATTGTACTACATGTGTTATCACTTGATATCTATTTCCATATTATTCATTTTTGTAACAGAATAATCTAGTATAAATATTTTGAAACATGCAAGTTCTTTCCTCTTTTCCCTGACCTCTTTGGGAATAGACTCAGCAATAATATTGCTAGATCCAAGAGTGTATATAATTTCATAACTCTCTGGGCATAATTCCAAACTGCTCTCCAAAATGGTTGGACCAGTTCACAGTTCCAACAACAATGTATCAGTGCCCCAATTTTTCCACATCCCTTCTAACACTTGTCATTTTGTCCTTTTATCGTTTTAGCCCATCTGATATCTCAGAATTGCTTTGGTTTGCATTTCTCTAATCAGTAGTGATTTAGAGCATTTTTCCATATACCTATACATGGCTTTGACTCCTCATCCCAAAACTGTTTATTTCTGTCTTTTAACCATTTGTCAATTGGGAGATGACTCTTAGTCTTATAAATTTGACAAGTTCTCTGGGACTCTTATTTTTACAAATGTTTTAACCCTAGTCCCCATCCTTCCTGACCCCACCCCTGTGAATATCTAATTATCCACATCTGATCTGGGTTCAGGCCCCTAGTATGGATTAAGGCTATGGTGAGAGAGCAGTAGGTTGGTTTGTTCCTTAGGCTCCTCAGTGGGTCTTTCCAACTCTTTTTTTCCTATTCCTTAAGCCATTTTCTTACAATTTCTATTTCTTTTTTCTTTTTTTTAAACCCTTACCTTCCATCTTGGAATCAATACTGTGTATTGGCTCCAAAGCAGAAGAGTGGTAAGGGCTAGGCAATGGGGGTCAAGTGACTTGCCCAGGGTCACACAGCTGGGAAGTATCTGAGGTCACATTTGAACCTGGGACCTCCTGTCACTAGGCCTGGCTCTCAATCCACTGAGCTATCCAGCTGCCCCCAGCAATTTCTATTTCAAAGCCTCTTTATAACCCTGAAAATCCCAAGCTAGCCCAGGCTTAGATCTTCAACTCAAATTTAAAATGCACCTCTAAGGACAACGTTTCCATCTCCTATCTGGCCAAAATTTTTCTTCTCTCTCCTTTTGTCCATAATTTTCCTAGTCCCTACTTGAACTTTCTCTCTCACTTGCAGACTTATTTGGCTGGATTTTTTCCCCCAAGCTCTTATAATTTATTTCCCCAGGAATGCTATTCCCACTAGGAATCCTGGTATTGCCATACACATGCATGCAAGATCTTTATTCTTCTGCCTCTTCCTGGAGCCTGTCTGCATAAGTGGGGGGAAAAAAAGCAAAATTTGAATGTTGAGGATCTCTTTCTCCTTCCCATCCTGACTTGTGGAGAGCTAAATTCTCTACCACTTCTCTGCTCAGTGAATCACTGGTGGAGTGATCTGCTCCAACCCACCTTCGGGCAAGATCTGAATGCCAGCTAGCAGGGGGAGAACAGGACATGCCATAGTGAGAGGGATGAAAAAAGTCCTCAAAACTCCTGGCTGGCTCAGTCACTTATTGGAAGGAAAATTCTTTCCTTGGTCCTTTATCCTGATTAATGAGGCAAAATCCAGGACAAAGAGAAGTCAAAGGAGTTTATTAAAAGAATATCAAGGTCCTGATGGTTATGGTCTGGGGGGGTCACAGAGGCAGACATGACTGAACCACTGAACAACAACAATTCTTTGTTATGATGGAGAGTCATGTGGATGTATGTGTTGGGGGCTGGAAGAGAAGTCATTGGGCAATGATAACTAGGTTTTTGAAAATCTATAGGGGGCAGCTGGGTGGCTCAATTGATTGAGAGCCAGGCCTAGAGACAGAAAGTCCTGGGTTCAAATGTGACCTCAGATACTTCCCAGCTGTGTGACCCTGGGCAAGTCCTTTAACCCCCATTGCCTTAAAAAAATCTATAAAACATTTTTTTAAAGTTGATGCCAGAACATTCAAAGTTGGGCAGGACTTGCCAAGAATGAGAGTAACAAGGTTGTATCTACCTTTCCAATGTTATTTTTCACTAATATGAGCTCCGTGCCTCAGTGGGACAACATGGGGTATCTATGAGATAGGGTTCAGGATTTGGAGGCGGAAAGCTCTAAAAGCTAGTTTAATGGGGCACTAAAACATTTGGGACACCCTGGAGAGTCTCCAAGAGTGTTTGGTAAATCAGCAAAGACCCTAGAAATGGGAAGAAAATAGGGGAGAGTTGACCTGGGAAGAAAAGTGAACCGTGAATATGCATAAAATCAATACATCCCAGAAGGTAGACTAGAGGGCTTTTCCATTTATTATTGTCCATTCTAGCTGTAATCTAGGTAAATAAAAAACAAAACGGGGCAAATGCAAGTTTCCTTAATGATCTAACTTCTTCAGGAGTGCAGGAATGTCAAGTGAGGCTTGAGTGCCAGTCCCCAAAGATCACCATCACCATCCCCTTTATGTCAGTAGAAGGGTTTAAATACAAAACACAACACTTTTTGGACCATGTATGGTCTCAGAATAATAGGATTAGAAGGTAGCTTTGAGGGATGGCTCCCTAAACCCATCGGGCCCCTCCCCCCTGGTTCCCAGTTGTTGTGATCAATAGGCAGGGTTTGGTGCCTGGCAAGCAGGAATCCTAATTAGATGGATTGGCTTCCCCATTCTCCAAACTCATTGGGTCATAACAAATCCCATCCCATCAGTGACCTGAGGACCAACTGCTTAATTGCCTCCTCCTTCCCACTCTTCTGCCTTGGAACCAATACTGAGGTGAGGGTGCAAAAAAAAGAGATAAATAAGCTCACTTTTATCTCTTGCTTGTGGTTATCTAGTTGTTTCTGACTCTGTGATCCCATTCTACATTTTTGTGTTGCTGTTGTTCTTTCAATCACATCCAACTCTTTATGATACCATTTAGGGGTTTTGTGGCAGATATTGGAGTGGCTTGCCATTCCCTTCTTTAGCTCATTTGACAGATGAGGAAACTGAGGCAAACACAGTGAAGCGACTTGTCCAGGATCACACAGCTGGCATGCCATTTCTTTCTTCAGCTCATTTGACAGATGAAGCAACTGAGGCAAACACAGTGAAGCGACTTGTCCAGGATCACACAGCTGGCATGCCATTTCCTTCTTCAGCTCATTTGACAGATGGGGAAACTGAGGCAGACAAGTGATTTGCCCAAAGTCACATAGTAAGTGTCTGAGGTCAGATTTGAACTCAGGAAAAGGAATCTTCCTAATTCCAGGCCAGGAGCTCTATCTCCCATACCATCCAGCTGCCCTTTACATTGGTTGAGTTGTGATTTAGTAGCCAATTAATGGCTATTTGTCATCTCCCATTGCAAGCCTCCAAGTCATGCATGGCCAAAAGCAGGTTGCCAACAATGCTTCTACAGGAGAAACCAGAAGGCATCAGAAAGTGTCTCCTTGTGCTTGGTACAGTTCATGTTATAAAAGGATCATCCATTCAGAGCTAGAGAGAAGCTTAGCTGTCATGTAGACTCACCCCTCATTTTACACATGAGAAAACTGGTCACAGAGAAGCCGTCATTTTCCCAAGGTTTTCCAGGCTAAGCCACAGAGCTATGATTTGAACTCACTTCTTCTGGCTCTAAATAGCATTTTAAATGATGTATTTTCTTCATAAATGTTGAGTTAAATGAACTCTTCCCAAGGTTTCTGTAAAATCCGTGAGGATAAGAAACATCTCTTACCTCCGCTCGATGAACTTTCTACAGACTTACATAATCTCACTATTACTGCTTTTGAGTTACCCATGGGGGTTCAATCAATATTGGTCAAGAATGAGAGCTAATCATCCACCTGGCCTCTTCTCCCTAGAGTCAGCTTCCATGCTTCCATGTATTAACAAGTCAGACAAGATTCCGACTCCAGGGGCGCCATTTTCAATAACTAGGCAGATTGTGTCACCAAAGCCACTAGAGCCAAGATTATTTCCCAAGGATGCTGTCCCCTTGTGGAGTGCTGCAGGTCTTCTTGAAGCAGCATTCTGGTCCTTCAGGAATGTCTCCGAAGGCCCCATGCTGTAACTCTGCCCAAGCCCCCTTGCTTGACCACCACCAACCAGGTTCCAACATGACATCTCCCCACTGGGGTTGACCAATCTTTCCCCACTACCCCATCCTTTCTCCTCATAATGTGGCCTCTCCTCTCACTCTGCCTTCTTTCTCCCAGGGGTGCTGGGGAGGAATGGGTGGGATTTTCTGAAGAATGGGCTACCCACTCTTGCATTGCTATTGGGGAGAGGATATACTGGCACCTCCCACCACCACCTGAATTTGCCCAGGGCAGCAAAATTCCTATTTACAGCCCACAAGGCTAACTTGAATCATTGTAGCTTAGTCTAAACCTTTGCTCTTGGTGTCCCTGAGAATGTTGAAATTGAGCATCAGAAAAAAACGATAGAGAAAAACAAATCAAATGAATTGAGGGTGATGGGAGTAAAATACTCATAACTCATGAGGGTCTCCCTGGCCTTTTAGCCAAATTTCTTTTTTTTAATTTGAAAATTTTTATTTAATTAATTGATTTAGAATATTTTTCCATGGTTCCATGATTCATGTTCTCTCCTTCCCCTCCTCCCACCCGTCTCCCATAGTCAATGAGCAGTTCTACAGGGTTTTACACATGTCAGATCAAGATCTATTTCCATATTATTAATATTTCTTTTAGCCAAACTTCAATGACACTCTGTGCCTTGAAAACAATCCTGACACTTCTCTACTAGCAGCAATGCAATGATCCAGAACAAGTCTGAGGGACTTATGAGAAAGATGCTATCCACATCCAGAGGAAAAACTGTGGGAGCGGAAACCCGGAAGAACAAAAACAACTGCTTGATCACATGGGTCAATGGGGATAAGACTGGGGATGCAGACTCTAAGCAATAACCCTAGTGAAAACATCAATAATATGGAAATAAGTCTTGATCAATGATACATGTAAAATCCAGTGGAATTGTGTGTCAGCTATGGGAGGGGGTGAGAGGAAGAAAGGGAAAGAACACGAATCATGGAATCATGGGAAAATATTCTAAATTAATTAATAAAATAAAAATTTTCAATTAAAAAAAAACAAATCCTAGACCTCACGCAAGGAACAAGCATTTCCATTCCTTGCTTAACAAAATAATAGAGAAAATGAAGTTAGAAAACATGCTAAACTCATCTTGGGAAGGAGCTGAACATTTAACTTTTTCCCCCTGTTGATCATAAATCTATTTTGGGATTTCAATTTTCCCTCTATCTTTCAACTCCATTTCAAATGCTACAGAGTAATAAAAGAGAGACGGTGAGCCTTGGAATCTTGATCTTCATTTGTAAGCACCAATTATCTGGAGAACATAAATTACATGGTTTACTCATTCCCACCCCCACCCCCCAGAAAGTGTGAAGGAGGAAATTAAGCAGGAGAGCATCATGCCAATAATTTCATACAAGTCAATACCAGTGATTAAGTGAATGATGAAAAAAGAAACAACTAACACAAACAGAACCCATCCTGAGTGTGGTTTATGCTGAACTCAGGAGTCCAGCTATTTTGTCAGGCTCAGAATAGTGGAACAAAGTTTATTTCTTTTTAACACTCCCCTATGCTTTGGGGAACCAATATAACTAGCCTTCAATTGTTGTTTGAAAACTCCTGGAGCAAAATGACTGGCTCCAACCTTCCTGGTGCCATTTCCATTTTAGGTGGAATGTATACTGAAAGAGAATGAAGGAAGGAATGAAACGACATTTATTAAGTGCTTACTGTATGCCAAGCATTGGACTAAGCACTGTTGATACAGATAGAATATGTGAGGCAGCTCCTGCTTTCAAGGAGGACAGATATAAGGAACTCTCTATAATATAATATATAATAAAGATATAGCATATAATTAATTAATTAAAATACACAATATAACTTATACATTATATTATAAATATATCATATGAAATAAATATATATTATATATATATAAATATAATATAAAATAAAATGAAAAGGGGTGTATGGGGTGCTCAGAGAGGGGTAATATCTTTGGCATGGAGGGCTTGTCGTGCCCTCCTAGGGCAGCTCTCCAGCCACTGACCCTCACCTGACACCCAGCTCTCATTTGTGGCTTCTAGTAGCTGCTAGCATGCGGCAGCGGCCACACCCCGGGCAACGGCTTCGACAGGCTGGCTAAACCTTGTGAGGGTAGCCATCGGGTCAACATCGACCCCTGGTGAACCAGGGCTTTGCTCACCCAGCATGCAAAGACTGTTTCGGCGGAACAGGCGGAAGAAACCAACAAGAAGGTTCAACGGCTGAGATGGTGACACAGCAAAGCACTGTGGAGTGCTCAGGGCATGTTGGAGCACAAAAGACAACACGGCCATCCAATGCAGCTGAGGAAGTCTCCAGGTGTAACAACTTTTCATGCCAATGGACCCAGGCTTCCAACACTGAGAGAGTGGGACTGTCTCTGTGCATCGACTTTTCCACTTAAATCTTCATGCACAGGTGTCTGTGTGCACAAAAATGCACAAAGATGATCATCATCTTCGGTTCGAGAGACAACCAAACATAATATGAAATTGTATAAACATATATAACAAAATAATATAACATTACATTACATAATATACTATAATACACAATATAATATGATATGCCATAATATGAAATAAGATTACAACATATAGTATAGTATAAGATAGTATAGTAAGATATATTATAATTAATATAAGAATATATCCTAAACTATAATATGATGTAACATGATGATATAACATAATATAATATAACATAGCATGACATGGCATGATATAATATAATATAACATAATACAATGATATGATATAATATAACATAATAACATAATACAATATGATATGCTATGATAGAACATAACAATATAACATAATATAACATAGCATTACATAATATAAAATAATAGACTTTGTTAAAAATATCTCAGCCAAGGTTGAAAGGTTGGCTACATCTGGAGAACTTGTGACAAGTATTCATGAGCTTCAAAGATTTTTTTTTAATATCACACAGCAACTCATGTGAATCCTATATGATAGTGGGTTTGTTTGCTACTGTCATTTAACTGTGCTATTGTGAATTTGGGGGATTTGGGTACTTCTTAGAATCTGTATGAGTTGTTGTACTACTGTTTTTTAAAAGGCTTTTACCTGGTGAAAAAAAATCATGCACACTCACACTGTGGATCATGGTTAAGTTCCTCCTTTGTACTTTTTAAGTACTTTTTAAGTACTATCCTTTGTAGTACTTGAAGTACATGGAATCAGTATTAATGTTTTTGATCTTGAAGGATAAGTTTGCAGTATCTATTAGCCCTAATAACTATGTATACCCAAAAGCTTTAGACTATGGAAACCTGCTATGAATTGATATATGTTATGGGACTTTGCTTAATAACTGTGTCTGATTCCAAGAGAAGGGAACAAAAAAGGGTCACTGCACAGTGCCAAGGAAGCACAAAGTTAACCTGCACAGTGCCAAGGAGCACTAAGGTCAAGGAAACCAATCAATTCCAGTGGGATTAATGAGATTCTGTTCCAAGACAGGGGACTTGAATTTGTTTGAGGTTTGGGGTTGCGGCTGTTTGACATACATCAGATGCAGGTCTTCCCCGTGCCACACTTCTATCAAGCATTCTACTTTGGCTACTATTCTTGCTCCCCTATCCCTGACAGTGAAGGTAAAATCAGACCAGGGAATGATTTTTCCAATTTGCTGCTGAAACCTAGTCCCTTCTCTCTTATAGTTTGGCAATTTTCTGTAGTCCTGGCTGCCAATGGGTAAAATGCTAAAATGCAATTGTCCTACAGGCTTGTGGGACATAAATCACTTTAATTGGGCCTTGCTAGTGATTCAAGGACCCGTTACAGGTTTATTCTTTTTTTTTTTTACTTAGAAGTTCATACACGTAAGATTTTAATTCTATTTTATTTTTTTTTTTACAGAATTTAATTTTTGATCTTTTACTTGTTTTTTTTTTGGGGGGGGGTTGTCTTTTGACACTTGCTTCATATATCTCATAACTCAGCCATGTATCCCGGGATGATTCTAGTGTTAGTCAACACTCTACTCAGGGGGGATTGTGTAATTATCCTAAAATCCAAGATTTAAAATCTTTTGGAGAAATTTCAGGAAAAGAAACTTGCCAACACCCCAAATCAAGAAAGTAGATCTTTTTAGAGAAGGTGCCATAAAGATGACTGCAAAAGCCACATTCTGCATCAAAAGATCCAGAATGAACTTTGGGATATAATGAACTGAACTGAAGAGGATTGAACATACTTATTATTAATGTAAACTCTTATGCCAAAGGGGACTGCCCCCTAATTGGCATATTGTCAATGCATCTATCAATCATTTTTTGTTTTCTTTTTCTTTTATTTCCCTCTTATCTCTCACTATTGTAGCCTTCTCTTAGAAAGGGCAATATTGGGGACAGCTGGGTGCCTTAGTGGATTGAGAGCCAGGCCTAGTAACAAGAGGTCCTAGGTTCAAATCTAGCCTCAGACACTTCCTGGCTATGTGATCCTGGGCAAGTCACTTGACCGCCACTGCCTAGGCCTTACCATTCTTCTGCCTTGGAACCAATACTCAGTATTGATTCCAAGACGGAAGGTAAGGGTTTAAAAAAAATTGCAATGTTGTATGTACTTTTAGCTAGAAGATGTTTAGAGGTACAAGATAGTTATGTTTAAATGATCTCCCCAAAGGATCATGGGGGGTGGTGATTGTGTAGAGGGAATTTCATATCCTCTCCCTCCTGGATTGCTCACCTAGTTAATTGCATTTTTTACATGCCAGCACTGCATCCATGAACATAAATAAACGGGTGTGGGTAGACCCAAGTAGGCTCTCGCTACTTCCCTGAGCAGGAGGTGAGATGTACAAAGAATCCTGCAGGATGGGATACACGTGGTTGGACTTAGAGTAAGAAAGAGATTTTAAATCTATGCTTATCTACCTTTTCTATTTCAAGTGATTATTATTAAACTATAAAAAATAAGAACTTGGAGATATTAATTTTAATCTAACAATAATATCATATAATATACTCTTATTGGGGCAGATATAACCTATAAGAGAATTCAACCACAGGGTAGATAGGAGCAAAGATAGCATAGATTATAAGATCAAGGGATATAGGTGGCATACTCAGAAGACTGGAAAGTGCACTAACAAGGAAGCTAGTAAGACCTGAAGGATGTTAGGGCAGTTCCAGGGCAGATTGTGAGACCTGGTGTTCCTCCATCTCATCTGGAAGCAATGGTGGCTCCAGTTTATCAAAGCATCTGAGTGGGTCTTCCCAACTGACTGCTCCATGGGTCTAGGAAGACCAAAATTGGGGGAGAGAAAAAGGAAAGAAAATAGAGACTCACTTGGTGGATGAAGGCTGAAAGAAATGACATCTTTTCTGGAGAAATGTTTTAAGAATTAGAATAGATAAAGCCCATGGAAATCACTATCTGTACTCCAATAATGACTAGAACAGTTAGCAAGGATTTAAGTGTTCACTAGAATAATGCCCTAAGCTCATGATGGTGAACCTATGGAACAGGTGCCAAAGACAGCATATAAAGCTCTCTCTGTGGGCATGTGGCCATCCTCCTCCTCCACTGTGCCTGATGACATTTTTTTACATCCCCCACCCCTCTGCCCAGCAGCCAATGGGAGTGTACAGCGGAAGGTAGGTAGTTCACAGGCAGCAGAGCTGGAGGGGAGCATAGAGCTCTGGCTATACCCCTCCCCCTCTCTACTCACTGAGAACATTCCTCAGGTCACCTACCCAGCAGCCAATGGGAGTATTTCCTCCCTCCACTGTGTGGGGTAAGAGGGGAGGGGCATAGCACATGGGATCACTGCCCCAAGCACATGATCAAATATGGCAGTTAGGCAAAAGAATACCCTGACTATAATATGACTGATTAAGAGTGGAAAATTTAAATAGGACAGAGAAACTATACAACATGTCAGTAACATCACCATTTGAATATCACTTGCTCCCAAATCAAATAAATTATGGGAGAAATAAAATTTAAAATGGAAGAAACTCCATGATTGTCAACCCAGGCACTGTTTCTCTAGAAATATACAAGAAGGATTGAGATTGGGTCTCTGATTTCATTGATATAGGAAACTCCCGCAGGGGGGAAATTGCCTCACCAATGCAGGTCTGCACCTTCCCTGCAATTTATAATCTTAGAAACTTGCCTAGAAAAGAGATATCAAACACCCAGCTTGCAATACTCCCAAGTGTGGATGAACCAGACTAACCTGCCACTGGGAAATATTTAGCAAAAATTAATAAAAATATAATAAGCAGATAATGTTCATGTATGGTTTTCTAAGAGAATATGCAGCCCCAAGGGATCCTTAAGGATGATTTAACTCCTCGAAGGCCCCCTTTCTACTTGAATTTAATGCCATACAGCCAAACATGCATCCTCTTGGTTCTGAGGTCTGTGACCTATCCAATAGACAACATTATTTCTACAGTTCTAAAAATGGACTTATCCTTGGACTTAGTGATCCCACCCCTAGTAATGGACTCTAAAGGTTTTATTCAAAAGGAAAAGGAGGAGCAGCTTGGTGGCTCAGTAAAGCCAGATCTAGAGATAGGAGATCTTGGGTTCAAATGTGGCCTCAGACTCTTCCTGGCTGTGTGACTTTAGGCTTAAGTCACTTAACTTCCATTGCTTCGCCCTTACTTGTTCTTCTGTCTTAGACTTGATACTTAAGGGCCTATCTTTACACAAAATATCCAGAAATACTTTATTTGAGACAATCAAGTGGTACAGCGAATAAAAAACCTGGGAAGCTTTATGTCAACTGATGCAAAGTAAAATGAGCAGAACCAGGAGACCATCAACACTGTAACAGCAATATTGTACAATTCTCAATGGTGAATGACTTAGCTCTTCTCAGAAATACAATGATCCAATATAATTCCAAAGGACTTATGAAAAATATCATCCACTCCAGAGAAAGAACTGATAGAAGAATCTGAATGCAGATTGAAGCATTCTTTTTTAGCTTTCTTTATTATTCTTAGGAGTTTTTTTTCCATCTGCATTTTTTTTAGCAACATGACTAACATGGAACTGGTTTTTCGTGACTATGCATGTATAATCTATATCAAATTGCTTACCTTCTTGAGGAAGGGAGGAAGAGAATTTGGAACTTGAAATTTTTTAATGTTAATAAATTTTGTATATATGGAATTAAGAAAAAAATTTAATTAAAAAAAATTTAAACCCTTACCTCCTGTCTTAGAATCAATACTGTGTATTGATTCCAAAGTGAAAGAGTGATAAGGGCAAGGCAATGGGGATTAAGTGACTTGCCCAGGGTCACCCAGCTAGGATGTGTCTGAATCCACATTTGAACTCAGGACCTCCCATCTCTAGGCCTGGCTTTCAATCCACTGAGCCACCCCGCTTCCCCTAGCCTTAGTAAGACTCAGAGTCCAAACCAAAGACCAGGGTTTTCTTTGGTCTTCTCAGAGTTAAAACAATCTGTAAAAACAGCAATAGTCAAAAGTGTTTCCCAAGTTGGAAAAAGAAAACACTTAGCTCCCTCAGGTATTTTCCTCCTTTCCTTCTACCTCAGACAGTGAGAGAGAGAAAGGCAAAGATCTTACCTCCTCTAAGCCCTCAGAGAGAGAGAGTCTGACTCTGCCAACTGCCAGAGACCAGCTGTCACAAAAAAAACCCATTGGACTTGAAACTGACACTCTGGTCTCAGCTGTGTTTGAAACTCCAATTCTTTCTCAAGCCAGCTTCTATTCTTCTTATCTCTAAATGATTATAACAAGACCTAATTTCTAATATCATCCTTATAAATGTTAGCTATTATTTTTTATCTCTTGGCTCCAGGCATTTGGGTTGGCTGTCCCCCAAGCCTGGTTTGTGCCCCATGACTTAAAAACTTCATGGCACTGTGAATAGAATGCTAGGTCTGGAGTCAGGAAGATTCATTTTCCTGTGTTCAAATCCAGCCTGACACTAGCTGTGTGAGACTGGACAAGTCCCTTCGCCCTATATGTCTCAGTTTCCTCCTCTGTCAAATGAACCAGAGAAGGAAATGTCAAACTAGCTGTGTGAATCTGGGCAAGTTACTTCACTCTGTTTGCTTCAGTTTCCTCATATGTCATCTGAGCTGGAGAAAGAAGTGGTAAACCACTTCAGACTCCTTGACAAGAAAACTCCAAATGGGATCCAAATGGGTGAAGAATTGAACATGACTGAAACAACTGAACACCATGAACAACAAAGTAATCACCAGTATTATGGGTATCATTGACTTAATCTCTTCTTAACAAATTGACAAATTGCATTTATCTGCTAAAAACAATACTTTTATATATACATATAATATATATTTATAAAAATATGAAAGGGCAATATTTTAAGCATTCACTCATTTATGCCCTTTCATATTTCTATATATATATATTCCATTTAGATGCCACCATATTAATTTGGAATCAATTGGAATGAAATAACCACATTTAATAAATTGATCCAATTTATAGTTTTCAAAATTAAATCAGTGGGCTGCCACAGAAAAATTCTCTGCCCTGTTGATTAAAGACTTAAAAATTAAAGGTTTATCTTTATTCTTGTTTTTTCAAACCTTTACCTTCTGCCTCAGAATCAATATTGTGTATCTGTTCCAAGGCAGAAGAGTGGTAAGGGCTAGGCAATGGGAGTTAAAGGACTTATCCAGGGTCACACAGCAGAAGTATCTGAGGCCGGATTTGAACCCATGAAACATCTTTTTTTTTTCCCCCCCCAAACCTTACCTTTCATTTTAGAATAAATACTGTGTGCTGTTTCCAAAACAGAAGAGCAGTAAGGGCTAGGCAGTGGGGGTCAAGTGACTTGCCCAGGGTCATACAGCTAGGGAGTGTCTGCAACCTCCTGTCTCTGGGCCTGGCTCCGCATCCACTAAGCCACCCAGCTGCACCCTATCTTTATTCTTAAAAATAATGAGAAATGAGGTTACGTTAAGTTCATGATGGAATGTTACTTTAATTATGAATTTATAACAAATGACAAGAGGTTCTAGTTGTTGTCCCAGGATCTAGCCATTGGGTAAAGAGGCTGGAAGTTCGAACTTTTCCATATTCTGTCCTCATCCCAGTTGAAGGCAAGTAATATAACTTCTCAGCATTTTAGTTCATTCCATCTGTTAAGTGAATTTAATGAATACCTGTGATAAAGTGAGAGAGAACGTTGAGTTAGAGATTCATCAGTTTCAAAATGAAGAGAAAACAGAAACATTTAATCCATCTACCTCTAGATATGATCGAAATCCCCCTAAAATATAGCCAGTTGGTCAATAAGGGTCCAGAATGTACTCAGGTAGTTGGGCACCAGGTTCCAGGAACTCAGTAAGTGCTTTAAAATCATTCAATCAATAAAGATTTATTATGCATCTACTCCATGCTAGGCATTGTGCTAAGTGCAGGAGATATAAAAAGAGGGAAAAGACAATCTCTGCCCCTAAGGAGCCCAAGATCCAATGGGGAAGACAACAAGCAAACAAATAAAAACAAAGCCGGTTATACACGGGGTAAATGGAAAATAATTCTCAGTGGAAAGGCACTGAAATGAAGAGGGGCTGGGAAAGGCTTCCTGTACAAGGTGGGGATTTTCATTCTGTCTTAAAGGAAGCCGGAAGTCAGTAGTAGGAGAGTTGAGCAGGGAGAATATGCCAGGGATGGGAGCCAGCCACAGAAAATGCCTGGAGTAGAAAGATGGAGTCCCATGGAGCAAGATCGAAGCTATGGCACATGTTGGGGAGGAGGTAGGACAGGGCTGGCTCACTACGGGTTCTGAGTGCCAAACAGACATTCTGTATTCGATATGGAGGCAATAAGGAACCAGAAGAGTTTACTGAGTTAGTGGAGAGGTGGGAGAGGAGACATGATAGAGTCTGTTTTAGGAAAATCTTGTGAGTGGCCAAATGGAGAATAGATTCAAATGGGGAGAAACCAGAGGCAGACAGACAGACACTGTGACTATTGCACTGTTCAGGGTCAAGGTGACCAGGGCCAACACCAGGGTGGGGGCAGTGTCCCCATTCAAGAGAATTTCCCACCTAAAGACGTACAAGTCCCCCAGTAAAGTTAAACAGTGTTTTGGGGAGATGGCTGGCTGGGAGGCAGCTCCCCAGTGGGATCTGCTTGCCTAAAGTAACAAAAAGTGGGGGTTTGATTGATTCTACAGGAGGGCTGGTACTTGACAAACAAGGGGGCAGGAGACATAGGACTTACAGGTGACTTAGAGGGGGGCCTGGGGTCAGCATGTGACCTCAAGGATGGGTAACTTTGGGGAAAGGGGGCCTTGACCAGGGCAGGTAACTGGAGAAAGAGGAGGGACTGAGGTTGGGGAATGTTGTCTATCAGTGAGATGCAGAGCTCAAACATATGGAACACAGATGATGTCTTCATCCATTTATCAGTGGCCATCAGAGAGGATCTCCTC